>NC_083587.1:65669737-65714737 GCF_027579695.1 Neoarius graeffei
ACATCTGCATTAACATTTGGATTAACATCTCACGCACACACTTCTGCTCTCCACACACGTGAGGCGTTACACTCGCTGCTGTACAACCCGATTAGCATCACAAAGAGAAATCATCACTTAAATGTTTAGAATTATCCAAATTATTTTACTGATTTAAAAAGCATAAAATCTACAAAATAAAGCAAATACAAATAATTAACAAAAGCTTTCAAAGAAAAAAAAGAAGAAGAAACCTTTATTTGTCACATGCACACTTCAAGCACAGTGAAATTCATCCTCTGCATTTAACCCATCTGAAGCGGTACACACACACACACACACACACCCAGAGCAGTGGGCAGCCACACCAGAGCGCCCGGGGAGCAGTCAGGGGTTCGGTACCTCGCTCAAGGGCACCTCAGCCCAAGGCCGCCCCACGTTAACCTACTGCATGTCTTTGGAAAAAGCATTGTTAATAAAAAAAAATCTCCACTACCGTTCAAAAGTTTGGGGTCACTTTGAAATGTCCTTATTTTTGAAAGAAAAGCACTGTTCTCTTCAATGAAGATCACTTTAAACTAATCAGAAATCCACTCTATACATTGCTAATGTGGTAAATGACTATTCTAGCTGCAAATGTCTGGTTTTTGGTGCAATATCTCCATAGGTGTATAGAGGCCCATTTCCAGCAACTCTCACTCCAGTGTTCTAATGGTACAATGTGTTTGCTCATTGCCTCAGAAGGCTAATGGATGATTAGAAAACCCTTGTACAATCATGTTAGCACAGCTGAAAACAGTTGAGCTCTTTAGAGAAGCTATAAAACTGACCTTCCTTTGAGCAGATTGAGGCCAAGTTTACATTAGACCGTATCTGTCTCGTTTTCTTCGCGGATGCACTGTCCGTTTACATTAAAACGCCTGGAAACGCCGGGAAACGGGAATCCGCCAGGGTCCACGTATTCAATCCAGATCGTGTCTGGTCCGGTGCTGTGTAAACATTGAGATACGCGGATACGCTGTGCTGAGCTCTAGCTGGCGTCGTCATTGGACAACGTCACTGTGACATCCACCTTCCTGATTCGCTGGCGTTGGTCATGTGATGCGACTGCTGAAAAACGGCGCGGACTTCCGCCTTGTATCACCTTTCATTAAAGAGTATAAAAGTATGAAAATACTGCAAATACTGATGCAAATACTGCCCATTGTGTAGTTATGATGGTCTTTAGGCTTGCCATCCTTCCACTTGCAAGTGGTAAGTGACGCGCATGCCCGACATGCACTGAGATCACACACACAGCGGCTCAGTCCCGAATCACTGCTCGTGCGCTTCACTCGCGTGCTCTGTGAGCTGCGCAGGGCCGGAGTGCGCACCCTCCAGAGGGCACTCGCTGTTCAGGGCGGAGTGATTTGGAGCGCAGGATGCCTGCGGAGCCGAGCGTATCCGTGTATTGGCGTTGCTGTGTGCACGCGAATCGTTTTAAAAACGTTAATCTGATGATCCACTGATACGGTCTAATGTAAACCCCACCTGAGTTTCTGGAGCATCACATTTGTGGGGTCGATTAAATGCTCAAAATGGCCAGAAAAATGTCTCGACTCTATTTTCTATTCATTTTACAACTTATGGTGGGAAATAAAAGTGTGACTTTTCATGGAAAACACAAAATTGTCTGGGTGACCCCAAACTTTTGAACGGTAGTGTAAATAAAGACAAATGATTTGAATAAAACAGTATAAATAATAATGTATTAAAATGTTAGTGTTAAATTGTAATTAAAAACATAAAATCATCAAAAAATTTTTAATATTTAAAACCTCAAGTGTTAAAAATATTTAATTAAATGTTAAAGCTGTATTAAGTTATTTTTAAAAAATTAGAATTAACAGTACAGATAAATAAATAGATACATAAGTAAGGGAATAATAATAATCATAATAATAAAGTTTAAAAAAACTAATCACATGTTTAAGTAAAAAATGCTAATATATGAAAAGGGATTAAAATGATGTTATTTCACAGTTAGAAATAATTAATGTAAAGTTAATAATAATAATAATAATAATTAATAAATGGCTAAAATTAAAAGGCTTAAAACCATCAATCAAATATTTAACATTTTAAAATTTAAGTAATTAAGAAAGAGAAGAAATGTTAACGCCATATTAAATTGTTTAAAAAATTATAAATGAACGAGTAAATAAAAATGGCTTAAAAATAATATCCTGTTAATTTAAAAAGCCTGAAGGCAAATCAAATATTTAGATCAAAATACAAATAATTAAAAACAGATTAAAAGAAGTAATAAATTATTTGAAAATGACATAATGAAAATAGTACAGATGTGAAAAAAATCATAATAAAAGCAGCATTTTTTGTATAAAGCATAAAATTTATTTTGATTTTGATTTTTATCACCACGTCATGCTGTGTGTAACTAATGGTATGTATTCAGGAAGGAGCTTTAGTAAATGTTTACAGCTATTTTTTTTAATCACGAGTCCACAGGAACAGCTCAGAGCTTGACAGGAAGTGCCCAGTGAGGCTCGTTAATGATGTTATTACACTGCGATTAAGTCGAGTTCATTGGTAACAGTGTGCACTTTATGGTCCTTTATTCGTTTGTGATCATGATTTATTTTAATTTTTTTATAGACTTTGATGAGCAAACAGCAGATGACTGGGACGTTGACATGAGCGTCTACTACGACAAAGGTACGATAAAGATTTAAAAAAGCTATTATTATTATTACTGAGTAACTCTGAGTCACAAAGAGTTTTATTTATACAACTTTATTTATAACTCAGTTTGAGTCAGAAGTGTTTTAAGTTTGTTGATGTAATTTAGTTCATGAGTTAATTAGTTAATCGGTTGTATTAATTGAACTTTGCCATGGTTACAATGCTGCTGCCAATCAGACGGAGGAGACATGGACTCCAGAGACTACGTACAAATGCGCTATGAGAAGCGACTGAGGGACGGAGCGGAGCAGCCGGGGATCCTCCAGCAGAAAATCGGCACCTTCGAGAAATTCACGAAGGTGAGAACGTTTCAGTGGAAGGTTTTTCTTTTTTTTTTTTTTTTTTTCCCCCTGCTCATGGTTACGATTTACTCTTTTTAAAGCCTCATAATAAACTATTTACTATAAACAATCCAGAACTGATGATGATAAACCTAAATAAAGACAGGGACCCGGTCATGCCCTCCATATTAGTTCAAGGACGGCATCAGAAGGAGGAATGATATGAACAGTTGTGCAGTCGGGAGCTGCTTGCAGGCAGTGGCAATCATGAAAACTCAGCTGGCTGGTGGAATTTATTTTTATTATTTATTTTTTTAGGTGCTTCTGGGTGGTTTTGGTTAATATCAAAACACTAAATACATCAATGATACTGTCGCTCATTCAGGACTCTTTTATTTTGTTTCTCTTGTTTTTATTGGGAAGAAAATGGCATAGAAAAAAGGCGTATTTTTGAGTTAGAACCCGTATGAGTGCATGTTCAATTTCAGATCTCATGCGCAAAATATAAAGATCTCTGGATCTCGTGGAGGCGATGAAATCAGTATATCTCACATAGTTAGTGTTATTGGAATACTGTTCATTGCAAATCTGATTGCTGACACGTACAAATTGTCGTGTGTGTTGTAGGGTGTGGGGCGGCGTGTGATGGAGAAACAGGGCTGGAAAGACGGCGAGGGACTCGGACACTCCCGCTCAGGGATTCCCGAGGCTTTAGAGAATGAAGGGCAGCATCCCAACTGTAAGAGAGGCTTTGGGTGAGTGCACACTTTATTACACAAACACTTATTTCCTCACGCACTAATGACATAAGATGATGCTTGAATTTAATGTAATTGTCTTTTTTTTTTTAAGTGTATTTAAAAAAAAAAAAGGACTTGTTTTTCTGTGCAGGTATCACGGGGAAAAGCTCAGCAATTTCCAACCATTTAAAAAACCTCGGCCTGATTTTCACATATCGACTGTTTACGACGAGCCGAAAGACATCGACCGGGGCGACACACTGCTCCGCCGGCAGCCGAGCACCAGCCTGAAACACACACACTGGCATCCAAAGAAAAGCACCAAGCCACAAAGCTGACCTTTATTTCATTTATAATTCAAGAACTTTTCTCCCCATTTTTTATTTCGGTGTTTAGATCTCGCATTTGGAAAAGAGGTCTGAAAAGATATTCCCTTGTTTTAAAGGGTGTTAATTCTTTTGCGTCATTTTGTGACTTGATTTAATTAAAGTGTAAAGAAACAAAATATCTGCGATGGGAACTGTGACTCTTTTCAGTGAATCAGATTCATTTGGTGTGTCTCACCAAGAAGAGTCGACTCTTTTGGCTCACAAATGACTGTTTTTATTATGTAGCTGGAACGCTTTCATGAAATCTGCACTGCAAATGTGATTTGAGAATTGTCTGTGTTTCTCTTCAAAAGCTTTATTTCCATTTATCCTCGTTAGAGGATATCTTCACGGCCGAGTAAAAATATATGTAACTAGAAAAGCACTCGGAGAGCGCAGACCTCCGCCAAGAATCCTTTAAAAAAATCTGGGATCCAGAAGGTGATCCGGATCACCGCCGAAATTTAATGGATTGTTACTTGTGCCCAGTCACGCCTCTGGAAAAAATTTCAGAGCAATCCGTTCATAACTTTTTCCGTAATGTTGCAGACAAACCAACAAACCAACGCCACCGAAAACATAATCTCCTTGGCGGAGGTAATAAAAAAAACATAATTACGAGCCGAGACAAGATAATACACTGTTACCTCCAGTTATTGCTTTGCAAAATGTTTTATAGTTTAAAATTTATTTTCAAAGTTTTTTTGATGTATGAACTGAGCAATTTAAGAAAATTTTGTGAATCTTTTTAAATTAAAAATTACTTTTATAAAACACGAGTATACCAAGGACTATTATTAACTTTATAAATGTACTAACATAAGCAAGTAAATTCCAACCGTAAAACAAGGAAGTGTAATTAAAAAAATTCCAATCCTATTTACTATAGTTAAAAAAGGTGTGTGTGTGTGTGTGTGTGTGTGAGAGAGAGAGTCAAGAAGACGTGAGTTAGTGAATAAATAGAACAAAAGTAGTTAGTGTATAAATCCTGTGTGCTCTCTGATTATTGGTAGCCCTTGTAAAGATTAGTAAGAAGGGTTAGAACCTACATGTTTGTGGTTAACTGACAGGCTTTTTTTTTCCGGCACCTTCTAAATAATCTGTTGGTATGTAGGTGGAGTCTGATGGTGGTTTTGGAGACTTGGAAACCCCAAGATTTTACTTTTGCTTGTAATTCACCAACAGTGATCCTTGGAGATTTTTTTTGCCTCTCTTCCCTTCCTACTCACTGTACATGGGGACAAAATAAACCTGGGTCCTCTTCCAGGTGAGTGTGTAACAATTCCAGTTGGTGTTCCTGTTTTTTTTTCCAAGACCAGTTCTCTCACCCCTGAGCCATGGAGCTGGCTCCTACACACACCAATCAACTCAATACACTACAATGGATTAGAAATTATTATTAAATAATAAAGAAAATAATACATTAATTAAATTTTAAAAAATAAAGGTGTGTGTGTATATATATTACTGTATGTTTCTCATCTCATCTCATTATCTGTAGCCGCTTTATCCTGTTCTACAGGGTCGCAGGCAAGCTGGAGCCTATCCCAGCTGACTACGGGCGAAAGGCGGGGTACACCCTGGACAAGTCGCCAGGTCATCACAGGGCTGACACATAGACACAGACAACCATTCACACTCACATTCACACCTACGCTCAATTTAGAGTCACCAGTTAACCTAACCTGCATGTCTTTGGACTGTGGGGGAAACCAGAGCACCCGGAGGAAACCCACGCGGCCACGGGGAGAACATGCAAACTCCACACAGAAAGGCCCTCGCCGGCCACGGGGCTCGAACCCGGACCTTCTTGCTGTGAGACGACAGCGCTAATCACTACACCACTGTGCCGCCCTACTGTATTTTTATATAGTAATAAAGTATGGAATTTAAATAAACAAAAAATTAAATCTGGATTTTGCCACTTATTTTTATAACAGCAAAAAAAAAAAACAGTTCTAATTTTATGAGTTATATTTTAAAAATAAAGGTAATACACTAGAATGGATTAGAAAATATTTTACATATGAAATTATTAAAGAAATGAAAAATTAAGGTATATAAAAATATTGCTATATAAAATATTCCTATATATTTAATATATGATATAAAATATTACAATATAAAATAATACAATAAATATTTAATATAATAAACTGTTACTATATATTTTTATGTAATAATAAAGTATGGAATTTATTTAAATACACAAAAAAATCTGGATTTTGCTGCTCATTTTTATAACAGCAGAAAAAAACAGTTCCAATTTTGAGTTATATTTTATAAATAAAGGTAATACACTAGAATGGATTAGAAAATATTTTACAATGAAATTATTATTATTATTATTATTATTATGGCTCTGATGTAAGGGTGTTGTACTGAGTGCCACGTCACAGTGGGCGGAGCTTCAGTGAAGGGAAAATGGCGGCCACCTACAACAGCTTCAGTTTGTAAGTGCTGACTTTCGCCATTTAACCAACTGTTACTGCTTTATAACTTTAAACTACTGCGAGTCGTTTCTTCTCGTTCGTTTTATATGAAATCTGATTATTTTAATATTTTAGAAGAGAAATTTGGTGTTATTTATATTTTGTCTGCTAGCAAACAAGTTATTCTCCTGAGTGGCTGTTCAGCTTTGCTAATGCTGGCGGTGTGTCAGAGCTGCTCAGAGACAGAGCTGCTGAGAGACAGAGACAGAGCTGCTGAGAGACAGAGACAGAGCTGCTGAGAGACAGAGAACAGAGCTGAGAGACAGAGCTGCTGAGAGACAGAGAGCAGAGCTGAGGGACAGAGCTGCTGAGAGACAGAGCTGCTGAGAGACAGAGAGCAGAGCTGAGGGACAGAGCTGCTGAGAGACAGAGAGCAGAGCTGAGGGACAGAGCTGCTGAGAGACAGAGACAGAGCTGCTGAGAGACAGAGCTGCTCAGAACAGGACAGAGCTGAGAGACAGAGAACAGAGCTGAGGGACAGAGCTGCTCAGAACAGGACAGAGCTGAGAGACAGAGAACAGAGCTGAGGGACAGAGGACAGAGCTGCTGAGGGACAGAGCTGCTGAGGGACAGAGACAGCTGCTGAGAGACAGAGAACAGAGCTGAGAGACAGAGAACAGAGCTGAGAGACAGAGAACAGAGCTGAGAGACAGAACAGAGCTGAGGGACAGAGCTGCTGAGAGACAGCTGCTGAGAGACAGAGAACAGAGCTGCTGAGAGACAGAGCTGCTGAGAGACAGAGAACAGAGCTGCTGAGAGACAGAGCTGCTCAGAACAGGACAGAGCTGAGAGACAGAGAACAGCTGAGAGACAGAGAAGCTGAGAACAGGACAGAGCTGCTCAGAACAGGACAGAGCTGAGAGACAGAGCTGCTGAGAACAGGACAGAGCTGCTGAGAACACAGCTGAGAGACAGAGAACAGAGCTGAGAGACAGAGCTGTCAGACAGTGAGACGGGTTTCCGGATGAGAACAGAAATATTTTACACTTGAATCATCACACAGGACCCGAGCTTATCTCTGAAACACCCGGTTAGTAATCTGGAGCTCTCAGTAACAGCTTCAGCCCATGAAGAGCAGCTTTAAGGTGTTTTAGAAAGCAAAGATTTTTCTTTTAACACTCCTTTAACTGAATATTAATGAACTTTTTTTCAATGATTGTGGATCTTTGTGTAAATTTAAATAAAATCAAATATTCTCAATCCATATGTTGCTGTTTGAGTTGTTTTGGTACATTAGTCACTATTAAAGTACAATTCCACATTTTTCTGAAACGCATTAAAATAATCATATTGAAGGAGTTATGATGTGCTTGGTGAGAATTTGTTCAGTTGATTGGACTTGTATTTGTGTTATTCTTTTTTCGATTTTTTTTTTGGGCTTTTTTCACTTTTATTGGATAGGACAGTGTAGAGACAGGACAGGAAATGAGTGGGAGAGAGAGACCCCGGGTCCCCGGATTTATGGTATGGCGCCTTAGCCACCTGAGCCATGACGCCCCTGTATTTGTGTTATTCTTGTGAGAAGTTAGCACTTATCTGTGGCTCTGATGTCACAAGAGGACATTAAGGTCATACTGGACTCAAAATCCCAGAATGCAATGCAGCTGGATGATGACAGAGACTTGCCTTGAGTAGTTAGTGAGCGATACGATGATGAAAACACTCAACACTAAAGTGCTGCTGCATCATTATTTTCATGGCGGGCCGGCTCTGTGGTCGGCGTGAAGCTGGACTACTGAACATCATGGACGATGCCAGTCACCCTCTGCACACCGTCATCAGCAACCAGAGGAGCCTGTTCAGTGACAGAATGCTCCTTCCCAAGTGCAGGACAAACAGACTCAAAAACTCCTTTGTCCCTCACGCCATCAGACTGTACAACTCCTCTCTGGGGGGGAGGAGGGGGAACAGGAGGACAGAGGACGGGATGGGAAGGAGCAGCAGCCTAGCCTGACAAAAAGCAATACTGGACAATGTGCAATATAATGTGCAATACCTCTCCTGCTGGACTTTTTTTCTTTCTTTCTTCTTTTCCCATATCTTATTCTTTTTTATATTTGTATATGTAAATACTTAATTTAATTTATCTAGAAGTTTTCTCTATTTTCTATTCTCTGTTTATCCTGTAATGATACCGCTGAAATTTTAATTTCCCTGAGGGATCAATAAAGTTCTGTCTAATCTAATCTAATGTAGAAATAAACCCAGGGCTAAATCTCACCACGGTGCTATCAGCAGGTAGCCGAATGGCATTGTGGGTAATGTAGGAACGCAGTTTGAAAGTGGAATTGTTAGACAGACTTGTCCTTGTGATTGCAGGATGAAACTAGCACTTAAAACTCAAATCAAACATCATCCAATCCAACACGTCCCAGCTGATGGGTTGTGTTTGTGGTAAAAGTGATCTGGTACTTGTTAACTTACTCATCCTCTTACTTGTGTCTCCTTTTCCCTCCGTAGGCACACGACGCCTGAGAAGTTCTACATTGAGGCGTGTGACGATGGCGCTAACGAAGTGCTTGCGATTGACCGGGTGTCTACAGAGATGACGCTGATAGGTAGGACAGGAGAAACACCAGGAGACTGATGCACTGTTGAATTCCTTTATCCACATGGACGTCTAATCTACAGGGATGATTGGAATTTATTCTAATCTAACGTACAGGGATTTTTAATCTAGTCCAGTCTAATATACAGGGATGACTAATCTCATCCAGTCTGATTCACAGGGATGTCTCATCTAATTTAGTCTAATTTAATCCAGTCTAACCTACAGAGACGTTTAATTTAAATGAATCTAATCCTCGCTGATCTGCAGGCATGACAAAAATGTAAACTAGCCTAAAATGTCTGATCTAATGGAAATTAATCTATTCTATTCAAATCCAAACTCATCTAATCTAAAGGGACCGCTAATACAAAATTTGAATTTTGTCTAATGTAATCTAAACTCCACTAATCTACAGGGATGTCTAATCTAAACTAATTTAATCTAGTCTAATCTGATGCGTAATTTACATTAAGTTGTCACAGCTAACATGAGCTAACCCTGTGAGTCACAGTGAAGGAGGGGTGGCTCCACCCTTTTAAACCCAACTAATTTTAGAATTTCCCTGCATGGAAACATGGAAAGTTTAACTAGAACTGCGTGTATAAAGTGTTATAGCATGTGGAACTGATAATAAATAATTCCAGGACACACTTGACGCCTGTGTTTGTGTTGCAGGGATGAAAGACATCCCGCCTTCAGCAGTGACCCGGCCGATATGTGGCATCATGGGAACGATCCGGCTGGTAGCAGGTCAGGAGCGAATTTCACTCTGAACTGCAGGCTAACTCTTAGCAGGCTAGTTAGCGAGCACTAACTTTAGGCTAGTTTGAAGCGAGCATGATTTAATCCGCGTAAGTAACTCTGATGTAATCCCGTCACTTTAGGCATGTACCTCATCGTGATCACCAAGAAGAGGAAAGTGGGGGATCTGCTGGGACACGCCGTGTGGAAGGCCGTGGAGTTCGACGTGATCTCGTATAAGAAGACGGTGCTGCACCTCACAGACACGCAGGTGTGGAAAGGTTTTGGGGTCGAGTTATCTCAGGATTTCGTCTCGGTACAGGGTGTAACGTCTGTTTTATTGAACATGTTGAATTAATTTAACATGACGCTTCTGTAATGTTTTTATTCACGCCTTTTGTGTTTTTTTTCTGGTGGGCTGATGCGATCGTTTAGATGCAGGACAACAAGGCCTTCCTCGCGATGATCAACAGCATCCTGAACACAGACGGCTTTTACTTCGCCACTGATTACGACCTCACACACACCCTGCAGCGCCTCGCCAACACCAGCCCAGAGTTTCAGGAGATGAGTCTGCTGGAGAGGGTGAGACAGAGAGAGAGACAGAGGGGGAGAGAGAGGGGGAGAGAGAGAAAGAGACGGACACACAGAGAGAGAGAGAGAGACAGACAGACAGAAAGAGACAGACAGACAGAGGGGGGGGAGAGAGAGAGACGGACAGAGAGAGAGACAGACAGACATAGAGAGACAGACAGACAGAGGCAAACAGAGAGAGAGAGACAGACAGTGAGAGAGAGAGAGACGGACAGATAAACAGACAGCGAGAAAGAGGGAGATGGACGGACAGATGGAGAGAGAGACAGACAGACGGGGAGAGAGAGGGATGGACGGATGGACAAACAGAGAGAGAGGGACAGACGGACGGACAGGCAGAGAGACAGGCGGAGAGAGAGAGACAGACAGATGGGGAGAGAGAGAGAGCGATGGACGGACAGACAGATAGAGAGACAGACAGATGGAGAGAGAGACACAGATGGATGGACAGACAGACAGAGAGAGAGACAGACAGATGAACAGAGAGAAAGAGAGGCAGACAGTGAGGGACAGACGGATACAGAGAGAGAGACAGACAGATGAACAGAGAGAAAGAGAGGCAGACAGTGAGGGACAGACAGATACAGAGAGACGGACAGAGAGAGTGAGGCGGGGGAGAGAGAGAGAGAAACAGACAGATGGATAGACAGAGAGAGAGAGAAACAGAGAGACAGACAGATACAGAGAGAGACGGACAGAGAGAGTGAGGCAGGGGGAGAGAGAGAGACTCACAGACGGAGAGAGAGAGAAACAGACAGATGGATAGGCAGACAGAGAGAAACAGAGAGACAGACAGATACAGAGAGAGACGGACAGAGAGAGTGAGGCAGGGGGAGAGAGAGAGAAACAGACAGATGGATAGGCAGACAGAGAGAGACAGAGAGAGAAACAGAGAGACAGACAGATACAGAGAGGGAGAGAGACAGAAAGAGTGAGTGAGAGTTATGTATGTGAGTGTATGATTTTGAAAAACAAAGAGAAATTTGAGTGCTTTTTGTGTATTTTGTGGCGTGTAGGCGGATCAGAGGTTTGTGTGGAACGGCCACTTGCTGAGAGACTTCAGCACACAGCCTGAGGTAAACACACACATATAGGTAAAAAATAAAAACATATATTACACACACACACGGGTAGACAGGTCAGGCCAGACGCACCGAAGGACCGATACATGGACAAGCAGACAGATTGGCCAGACAGATGGATGTACGGATCAGACAGGCGAGCGTACAGATCAAATCAGACGGATGGACTGGAGTACAGATGACCAACGGACAAATAGATCATTCAGCCACATAATTATCTTAAACAGTAAAACGTGCACGCTTCTTCCCTGTATCAGTAGATGTTGTATTTCTCTCTGTGTTTTGTTTTGCAGCTGCACAGATTCGCCTGTCCTGTGATCCACGGCTGTATCCTTACAGAACTCCACACTGAACACACACCACCATTCTCACTGGATTTTTCTACACGCTCATGATTTCACTGAACGTTTTAGCCATTTCCTGCGCTAATGTATCAGATTCGCTTCACAATTATTGCAGCCTTTTTGTTGTAGTTTCCAGAGTCTTTCTCTTTTAACCCTCCTTAACTCCGCGTGCGCTCTCAGTCATCGCTATGAAGTCCTGCTGCATCAACGGGAAGATCTTCGACTGGAACCTGATCTCCAGGAGGAGCTGCTTCCGCGCCGGCGTTCGGTACTACGTCCGAGGTGCATGCTTTAACCCCTTGATCCGCACAATACCATGTCGTATCGCAGTGTCCTAATCAGTCCGTGTTTTCAGGGATCGACTCTGAGGGTCACGCGGCAAACTTCGTGGAGACGGAGCAGATCGTTCAGTATAGCGGCGCCAAGGCTTCGTTCATTCAAGTGAGTCAGAGAGAACCAAAATCTGGAGTTTCTTATGAGATTATGCAGATTTGTGTAATCAATATGGGATCTGATCCATCCCTTCTCACAGACACGTGGCTCCATTCCGTTCTTCTGGTCCCAGCGTCCAAACCTGAAATACAAACCCAAACCGCAGATCAGCAAGAGTGGCAATCACGTGAGATGTTATACGTGATGATTCATTTCCTTTGTAGGAAAATTCATGTGCATGTTTGTGTGTAAGACGTATTGTATTGCTTTATTTTCACTCTTGGTCACAGCTGGATGGTTTTCAGAGACATTTTGACTCGCAGATCATAACCTACGGCCGACAAGTCATTTTAAATCTGGTACGTCCTTCACGGCTTGCTCATGACGAAAATTTATTTGTAGTGTTCTTTGAACTACAGGAACTTTTTGTTTTTTAATTTTGTCTCATGTAGATTAATCAGAAAGGTTCTGAGAAACCTCTCGAGCTCGCTTTTGCCAAGATGGTGGAGAGTCTCGGCAACGGCATGATCAAGTGAGTGACTCATTAAGGGCTTTATAAAGTAAATAAAACAGCACTAATGCTAACAAAATCCGGGCGTGTGTGTGTGTGTGTGTGTTTCTTTCTGCAGGTACGTGGCCTTTGACTTTCATAAGGAGTGCAGTAGGATGAGGTGGCATCGGCTGCAGATCCTGGTGGACACAGTGGCCGAGCAGCAGGACGACTTCGGGTATCATTAGTAGCTCTGAAGCGCAGATACACACAGGGCAAGTTCAGTGAGCGTTCATTGTTGACTCTGTTAACAGCTTCTTCCTGGTGGATGCAGACGGAACGGTCCAAATGCAGCAGGAGGGGACGTTCCGGAGCAACTGTATGGATTGTCTGGACCGTACCAATGTGGTTCAGAGCCTCCTGGCCAGACGATCGCTTCAGTCTCAGCTGCAGGTGACGGTGCAGTCACACACTTCAGAAACACGCCACACTCAGACTACATACACTACCGTTCAAAAGTTTGGGGTCACTTTGAAATGTGCTTATTTTTGAAAGAAAAGCACTGTTCTCTTCAATGAAGATCACTTTAAACTAATCAGAAATCCACTCTATACATTGCTAATGTGGTAAATGACTATTCTAGCTGCAAATGTCTGGTTTTTGGTGCAATATCTCCATAGGTGTATAGAGGCCCATTTCCAGCAACTCTCACTCCAGTGTTCTAATGGTACAATGTGTTTGCTCATTGCCTCAGAAGGCTAATGGATGATTAGAAAACCCTTGTACAATCATGTTAGCACAGCTGAAAACAGTTGAGCTCTTTAGAGAAGCTATAAAACTGACCTTCCTTTGAGCAGATTGAGTTTCTGGAGCATCACATTTGTGGGGTCGATTAAATGCTCAAAATGGCCAGAAAAATCTCATTCATCTCATTATCTGTAGCCGCTTTATCCTGTTCTACAGGGTCGCAGGCGAGCTGGAGCCTATCCCAGCTGACTACGGGCGAAAGGCGGGGTTCACCCTGGACAAGTCGCCAGGTCATCACAGGGCTGACACATAGACACAGACAACCATTCACACTCACATTCACACCTACGCTCAATTTAGAGTCACCAGTTAACCTAACCTGCATGTCTTTGGACTGTGGGGGAAACCGGAGCACCCGGAGGAAACCCACGCGGACACGGGGAGAACATGCAAACTCCACACAGAAAGGCCCTCGCCGGCCACGGGGCTCGAACCCGGACCTTCTTGCTGTGAGGCGACAGCGCTAACCACTACACCACCGTGCCGCCCGGCCAGAAAAATGTCTTGACTATATTTTCTATTCATTTTACAACTTATGGTGGTAAATAAAAGTGTGACTTTTCATGGAAAACACAAAATTGTCTGGGTGACCCCAAACTTTTGAACGGTAGTGTAATCGTGTATTAATACAGGAGTGCGTGTGTGTGCTGTACTCTATGGAGTTTAATGATTAAATAGCAGTAATAACATACATGGATCTGGTTTTCCGTTTACATTTTGTTTTTTTCTCTCTCATTAACATGAATACATTAAGTGTGGACGATATGACAAAAATATCAGAATCATGATACACGATATTTATTCATATTTGGTAAGAAGTTTCCAGCAAAATGGTTGTTTGCATTTTAAAAATAACCTGGGCGGGAAAAACTAAAGTTTTTGTTTGTTTGTTTTGAGAATATTATACTTTTAATTAATGCCTTGAAAAGGAGGAAAAAATAAGATGTAAAATTCTGTTCATATTTTACAATTTTAACGCTTCAGTGTAAAATATTTATCAAATCAGCTGCTTTTAATGTTTATAATTAAAAAAAAAACAACGACCCAAAAGCCTAGGTCACAACCGGACGTATGATTTTTTGGCCGTGCGATTTTTGACGTTTCCCAAATCGCTGCGGTTTTTTTTGTTCGTGGAGAAAGACGCACGTTGGCCGTAAGTTTGTCTTGCAACCTGAAAAAAACGTAAGCGCCCGTAGAGTTTGTTTGACATGACAAAGAACTTCTGTGGCCGGTCTGCGGCCAGTCTACGGCTCGAAAATCAGCACGTCACACGTGCGCCCTCCGTGCGTTTCACGCACGCACTCCTTGCGTTTCTTGCGTTTTTTGCACGTAGACCGGCCGTAGGAGCACGTACAGCCGGTTGTGACCGAGGCTTAAAGCATTTGATTAAATCTGCGCTCTCTTAGAAAAGTGTATGGTGACATAGTTTATTATCATGTTGATAGAATATTGTAATTTTTCTATTTAAGTTATTCCTCGAAATTGAGTCGTACATGAGCTGATAGTTGATGAGTTACGTAGCACCAAGTTCCCTATAATCCATGTACGACGAGATTGAGTGGAATAACTGTTTTATTCTGTCCACATTCACGGGATTTTGAGAAACGGAGCATTTTTATTTTTATTTATTGCAAATTCAATAAATAAAAACTTTATACAAAACGTCCGACAAAATAATTTCCGCTTAGAATGTAAACAAACTGGTGAAATGACGAGCAATTTGTGAAAAATGCAATAATAATAATAATAATAATAATTCTTGAAAATAAAAAAGATACGTTTTTACCATCAAATACTTTCATTCCATATTTTGTTGCTCTTTTTTTTTTTTGTATTTTTTTGGGTTTTATTTTTGAGTAGAGTTTTTATTTTGTCCTCAGTTGGTTCAACAACATGCTCCGCCATTTTGTTTTTCTCTACTCACGGTATATGAGCAAGCTGATAGCCTCGTAGTAGAGTAGCCAATCGGAGCGTGTGATTGCTCGTATCCAGTGAATGTGGATAGAGGAACACCCGTTATATCTAACGTACATATAACATGGTCTCAGGTTAAGTGTTAATTCTTCACACATTTTGCTGTAGATATTAAATGTGATTATGTTCGTGATTATGAAATGACAGTGTTTCTAACACGTCATACAAGTTTACAGTTTCCGATTTCATGTCGCATCAGAATGGAGTGACTGTTTAGAGCGGCTGTAAAGTGACGTTAGCAAATCATTAACACGTTGCTGTGGTCAAAGAGGAATAAAACACTTTGGGGACGTGTTGTTATAGGAAAATGATGCTGACGTACATATTTATGATGCTGATTATCTCATGATGTTGTAGAGAATGGGCGTCCTGTATGTTGGACAGAGAATCGAGGATCAGGTTGATTTTGAAAAGATTTACAAGAACGGTGAGATAATTTAAAATATGTTTCAGATAAATGTTTATTACGCAGTGCGGTCACTCCTCTTTGTGTTTTGTGTGCGCGTAGCGTGGGCCGACAACGCTAACGCGTGTGCTAAGCAGTACGCTGGGACAGGAGCACTGAAGACAGACTTCACACGGTGAGGATTCACTGCAAACACACACCTAGCACTTAGCAGGGCCAAAATTATACACTTTTTATACTATTTTTGTGATGTAGATATGTTTTTATATAAGGGTTGTTTTACAATCAGGGTACGCAAGCTAAAAATCACATTTAACACTTATCTTCAATATCAAAAAGCTTGACTAAATAAACTTGGTTGTTTATTGTAGCCCTGTGATAGCTCTATTTACCATGCAAAAAACAATTTGGTGATAACGTTATTTTTGGTGAATGCATGGCAATATATGTCATATTTAGCAAAATTACTCGTGTCATTTAGAAAAAGTGCTTTTTTGACCACAGGTAGCTCCAAAAGGGATGCACTTACATCATTCTTTATACCAGAAAACAAATATTTGGTTCCGTATCATTGGAAACAGAGTTAAGTTTTAATGTTGAATGCCAGTAAGTTTTCAGACTGTTTTGATCAAATTAGTATGTAACTGTGTCAAAAAAATGTCCTCTCCGAGACAGCTCATTTTTCAATATAAAATAACATATCTAAAATGATTATTTTCATCCAGGGCTTTGAACCGGTTCAAGGAACGAAAACGAAAACCCGGAACTTTTTCTATTTCACATGGAACAGAAACGAAACCAGAAACTTTATTATTTTTTATGCTCCGGAACAGAAACGCTTATTAAAAATAATGGTAACCGGTTAATACCGGTTTTTATTTCGTTCCTCAAAGTTTCCGTAGCCTACAAATAAAAAAAGTCATTCTTCTCCTGCGCAAGTTTCTATGACCCGCTGGGGTTCACTTCCTGTGTGACGTTCGCTGACTGAATGGAGAGAGCGGGAGGGTGGACTACTATCACGTCTCCATGTGATAATAAGTGAGTAATTGCATTACTGAGTGTCTGTGAGCAAAGAAGAGCCTGAACGTTGCAACCTCCCTATTGGCTGTTTGTAAAAATGTATCAGTTGTTGCCCCTCCCACGGGAATCATCGCGGGCTTGAGAGACGAGACCTGACGAGTTAGTTCGTTGGTAGCAGAACAAAATGTCTGGACACAAATCGCATTTTCAGAAAAGGAAAGAAAATAAACGGAGGGTCGAAAATACAAAAAAGGAGGCAGAAAATGCAAAACGAGTTTTAAGGTAGGACAAATGGTTCCTTTTCTGAGGCAGCCCGCCGTGGCTGCCTGCAGGCTTATTTATTATAGCCCATTTAGTTAAAATAGTTGATATAAAATGTTTATAGTTATAGTTATGTGATGGTTGTCCTGATTTAGACTGGTGGTTTTTTTTTTTTGGGGGGGGGTTGCGCGATGTTGCACCCGGGTCCAGATTAGGGCAGAACCGGCCCTGGCTACATTTCAGCTGTAGTTTGTTTTATGTATGTATGTACTTGCATAGATGTGTACTTGGTCTTCCAATATGGCGCCTAACAAAATCTCGCGGCGCGGTGACGTCATGCGGTAGCCCTCTATAGGGCCTGACTAGCCTTTGGTAACACTAAACGAATTCTCTTTCATTTTTGGCACTTTTTCTGTTTGTGTAGATGGGAAGACGTACTGAGAATCCAAATCGCCAACATTTGAAATAATAATTGTTTTGAATTATTTCTTGTCTTATTTAATGAAGGTTGTAATAGAATTAGCCTACATTTGGCTTAAGCTGGATGAGACAGAGACATAATTTTATAGCCATTTGTTAAACAGCTGACAGGGAACGTAATTAACCGTTCCGGGAACGACATTTTTTTGTTCTAACCGGTTCAGGAACGTCTATTTAATGGTGGAACCCAAAACCGGAAACGTTAAAATTCCGTTTCTGTTCGGAATGAACCAATAGGAAAAAAATTCTGGTTCAAAGCCCTGTTTTCATCCTAAAATGTGGTCAAGATATCGGGACATAAATATTAGAGACAACTAACACAAAGCTTACAGCCTTATATTTAAAAGCACTATGGAAGTCGTGGATTCTGAATTGTCCAAAAAAAAAAAATGTCCTCTCCGAGAATCACTTGATTTGTTTCTCCCAGCCCGGCTTAAAGCTACTTGTTATAATACAAACTATTACACATGCCTATGTTCATATGTGTATTAATTTCCAAAAGTGCAGATTTGATAGTTTTTTTTTTTTAATTTGAATTTTGGACCCCTGTGACACAAACGTACCCTGATTGTAAAACAACCCATATACAAAAGTGTGTGTGTGTTCATTTTCAGGACGGGGAAGAGGACACAGTGGGGGTTAGTGATGGACGGCTGGAACTCGATGATCAGATATTACAAGAACAATTTCTCAGATGGATTCAGACAAGTGAGGATCAGTCCACACACACCCACTCAACATCGCTAACTTTTCTTCCTAACTTTCATTTCTGTCTCTCGTACAGGACTCCATCGATCTGTTTTTAGGAAACTACGCTGTAGATGAAGTGGACATGAGCACTACTCTCCATGAAGCCAAAGACTGGAAGTTTCTCACGGTGAGAAACACACACACACACACACACACACACACACACACACACACACACACACACACACACACACACACACACACACAGTCATATTAACCCATTGACGCCTGAAACGCCTGCAAAAAAACGTCTGCAAATGCCTAAGCCAGTTTTTAGAAAAGGTCCCCATCTGCCTGAGGGTTTTCTGAAATAAAAATAATTAATTGAAAACGCCTATTAAAAATTCAATATCTCAGCCTCTGAAGCACATAAAGACATGAAATAAGTTGCATTTAAAAGATAAAATTCTCTGCTTTTATTGGATCATGCTCATTCAGCATTAACACTAACACATTTGTTAACACATAGATGAGTCTTGAAAATAATGACAAATCAACAATGCTGCATTATGCAGCAACCGGCGTTTGGGGCAATGTTGCGTTATGCAACAACTGGCGCTAGGGCAATGTTGCTTGACGCAGCATCCGGCGTCAATGGGTTAAGTTTTGTGTATCCTCTAATCAGTATGTTTGTGTTTTTGCCCTTCAGCTGCCAATCATCATGGTGGTGGCGTTCTCCATGTGCATTATCTGCCTGCTCATGGCTGGTATGTGCGACATTTTTATCCATTTATCGCTACGTTAAAAATTAAGAACATGGGGGAAAATGAGTCCACACCTTCTGACCAACCAGAATTCAGTGTTTTTAGGTGTGTAGATCGCTGTGTGTGTTGATATAGCCGAAACTCTGATCCCCAGGTGAGACGTGGACGGAGACGTTAGCGTACGTGCTGTTCTGGGGAATGGCGAGCGTGGTCACGGCCGGTGTGATCCTCTTCAACGGCCGAGACTTCGTGGACGCGCCCAGGCTGGTCCAGAAGGAGAAGATGGACTGAGAGTGCGTGTGTGGAAAGCAGCTGGGTCCCGTTGACTCTTCGTCCTCATCCCAGTCTTCATCCTCGGGACTTTCCTTCTCTCGTCTGCACCGTGACTGGAGCCTGTACTGAACGTCGTCATCATCGCCATTCTGTCACGAGGAGGAGGAGAAGAGCAGGGGCCAGGCGGGGCCACAAGGGTGGGCATCAGCGAGACGGACTCGAAACCATGCCCACCTGCTGCTCTCCACACTGCAGTCTCATCTCAGAGGAACAGCCCGGACTGAAGGGGGCGCTGTTCCTCAGCTCAGAGCTACACTGGAGAAACCATTTTAACCACACACACACACAGACCATAATGTAGCTTGAATTTTAGTATCAGTTGAACCAGTAATGAGGTTTATATCCTAACACAAGCTTCCTGGCCCCCTTTCTGGCACATTTGGGGCGGGCGATATGACAATATTTTATCATTTATCGTGATATATTGTAGGTATCGCCTGTATTTTTTAGACACTAAGTGCATGTGCCAGAAGAGAGTTAGACCAATCATAGATTCTGTAAACAAGTGTTTATTTTTTGTAAGCACTGAAACAAAAAATATTCCGTGTTTCAACTATAAAAAAAAAAATCAATATTGTGATAAATGTATTGTGTATCTGAAAAATGTCTGAAATGTTCTGTGATTTATATGTATTGCCGTATCGCCCACCTCTGTGCCAAAATTCAGTCTGATGTTGATATTCAGATTCGTTTGTTTCAGTTGCCATGATGATCTGTTGATTTCAGATTTACGCTGCCTTTCAGATCAAAGTTAAAGAGCAGTTTGGCCAAAAGTGAGATGTACACGTATTTCCACTGGAGCCAAAAAAAGTTTGGTGTTTGTCTGAAGTTTGATTCTTTAGTTTGCCGTGAGAACTACGAGGCTAATGAGGCTAAAACGGAACAAAAGTGCAGACCTGCTAACTTTTACGCATTTTGCACAAGAGCTACAAAATACGCACTCAAAAATACACCAAGTCTACTTTTCTCCAATCGACAAAAATGATTTACAGCAGTGTCGCTGTTCTGAACGCTCAGATATTAATCGGCCAGCTGGAAGCCCTTTCTTTCATCTCACGTTCGTGATTGTTCAGCCGGTGCTCTCGTCGCATCTCATCTCGTCACATCTCATGTCAGTTTCCTTCTTGAAAGATGCGCTGATGCAATGTGTTCGCTTTGTCACAGTGCATGGAGAATGTTTCGAGTTCATAAATTAATGTGAAATAAAATCGGTGTATGTGTGTTTGACTTGGCTGACTACAGTGCCGCCTGTGGGATCATGGTTGGGATTTTTTTTTTTTTGAGCTCCTTTTGTGTTCCCTCACAATCAGGGTAAGGGTTATAACACAAAAGTGTTGTGAGGGAACGCAAAAGTAGCTAAAAAAAATCCCCCACATGACCCTTAGGGGGCTCCCTAGCTGTCATTTAGACAATCAGTGAACTATATTGAAAAGGTACGCACCAGATTTTTGGCCAAAAATGATCCTGTTGTAGAGAAATAAAATGCTTTTTGATCAGAAGAATGAAAAGGGTGAAAATGTTGAAAAAAGATTAAACAGGCTTACAATGAAATGTGGTGGCACGGCGGTGTAGTGGTTAGCGCTGTCGCCTCACAGCAAGAAGGTCCGGGTTCGAGCCCCGTGGCCGGCGAGGGCCTTTCTGTGCGGAGTTTGCATGTTCTCCCCGTGTCCGCGTGGGTTTCCTCCGGGTGCTCCGGTTTCCCCCACAGTCCAAAGACATGCAGGTTAGGTTAACTGGTGACTCTAAATTGAGCGTAGGTGTGAATGTGAGTGTGAATGGTTGTCTGTGTCTATGTGTCAGCCCTGTGATGACCTGGCGACTTGTCCAGGGTGTACCCCGCCTTTCGCCCGTAGTCAGCTGGGATAGGCTCCAGCTCGCCTGCGACCCTGTAGAAGGATAAAGCGGCTACAGATAATGAGATGAGATGAGGCAATGAAATGTCAAATTTAACACTAGGCCTACTATATCATTATTAATAAAGTAATTTTCAATTAGAAGGTGATATAAAACACTGTTCAGCAAAAAGACACCCCTTCAAACAGTTTAAGCAGCAGATCAACAGTCAAAATGTCAGCTGTCGCTATGAAGCATGTGGTTTATATCAAAAATTAGATCACTGTGTTAATCTCAGTCGCTCATTTTCAGCAGAACTACACTTAAGTTTATCATCGTTTAAACTTAGAAAGTGTGCATTTCATTTTTGGCCTTCAGTGCTTTCAGCATGTCATTGTTGGTTTCCTGATTAACGTCTGTGTTAATATTTCACGAGTTGCCATGTACAGAACAAAGTATATTTCAAGAACAACAAGCAGAACCTCAGCAGCAAGAAAAACCCTCAGTTCAGTCGTATTAGCTCGCTTGATAGCTAATAAAGTTCCTTCAGTAATGTAGACGCCATAGTTTTTCTTCTATTGTGCCATGTAGCTAGGATTTGAACGCAGCTAGCCACACGGCAATCACACATTCAAGCATTTATAAAGCTAATAAGGTACAATCCTCAATCAGAGACTGAGGTATAATAATGGTTTAATGATTGTGTTATTTAATATGAGCTGTTTTCTTTTTGTCTTTTTGGGTTTCACTGAACAGTTTTATGTTGTCCAGTACAATCAAGACCTGGTAAAATGTAGATATGTGCCGATATGAAATGTTAGTCATGATAAATTTCTAAAATTGTATCACATTTTGCAATAATATTATAATATTCCCTAAATTGAGGTTGTTTTCATTTTTGATAGCACTGCCATTTTCCAATATGGCGGAAGTTCAGTTATACTTTCCGGTTAATACTTTTACACTGCAGTTTTAGTCTTAGAAAGTCTTTTTTTTAGAAATTAACCAGCATATCTGAGGAAAATGTTGACGTTCTTGATCATTTTGTGTCGTTTCCATGAGCTCTGTGCCTTTACAATATCTATATAAACGACTTTTAAGTGCTGTGTGCTAGCTAGCTACATTTTGTGCTTCAGGTGTTCGCTATATTTATTCTCACAACATTAATCAACTCCAATTTGTGTCTTATGTCTGACTTTCCATGCTGAAAAATGTCCAAATTTATAAGAATGATTTTAAATGCAGTGAAATTGCTTGAAAAAAATCTATTCTGCAATCAGAGTGAGTTTTTTTCCATGATCAGATTTGCACCTAAAGTAAGAGACCTTAGTAGGACAGCTTTATCCTGGATCAATCTCCTTCCAACTAAAATATTTTGAAGCATCCACACTAACCATATTACAGATATTAATTATTGTGTAATCGAATATCGGCACATGTCTAGTGAACAGGTTTATTATGACATGCAGTGATAGGATGAACTAGTGGAGTGGGACCAAGTGACAATGACTCGCCAGTGACACGTGCCACGTTTGTGTTTGTTTTTAATCCCCTCTTTCTTTTGTTAATTCACATTTTTTTGTACATCTTAACTCTGTAGCTTTGTAAATTCGGATCACCTGCCTTAAGCCTGGGAAGAAAGTGTCTGTGAATACGACCATCCTGCATCTATCTGCCTTATCACAGAATGTAAAAGCAACAGCAGTTAATATTGTAATGAGAATGATAATCATGTCTCTGTATTGTAATTCCTTTTTCCAGTAGCTTCTCTGATCTGAATTTATGGACTTGCAGATCAATCAATTCGCCTGAAGAGCCTCGGCCAAATCCTCGGTTCAGCTAGTTTTGATGCCAAACCTTCACACATCACTTTGTCTAATGCATTATTCTGTATATATTTAATTAAAGGTGCACTAGGATTAAATCTGGTGTGTCTCTGCAGTCTCCCTGTCCACCAGGACATGTTAAGAGTCCAAAGATTTCTTGTTTAGGCAAGTCAAGCCAAGTCAGTTTATTTGTATTGCGACTTTAAACGAGCTATTTTTATCCTTAATAAGTTTATTTATTCCTGATGATCAAGCCTGAGGTGACGGTGGTGAGGGAAAACTCCCTGAGATGACGTGAGGAAGAAACCTTGAGAGGAGCCAGACTGAAAAGGGAACCCATCCTCATCTGGGTGATAACATAAATGGGTGGTTATAAATAACTTGCTTCTATAACTGTGTCCTGTAGAGTCACAAAGTATAACTGTGTAACCAGGAACTTCTCATCTCATTATCTCTAGCGGCTTTATCCTGTTCTACAGGGTCGCAGGCGAGCTGGAGCCTATCCCAGCTGACTACGGGCGAAAGGCGGGGTACACCCTGGACAAGTCGCCAGGTCATCACAGGGCTGACACATAGACACAGACAACCATTCACACTCACACTCACACCTACAGTCAATTTAGAGTCACCAGTTAACCTAACCTGCATGTCTTTGGACTGTGGGGGAAACCGGAGCACCCGGAGGAAACCCACGCGGACACGGGGAGAACATGCAAACTCCGCACAGAAAGGCCCTCGCCGGCCACGGGGCTCAAACCCGGACCTTCTTGCTGTGAGGCCCAATCTTATAAATAAATCTTATTAAAAAAAAGATAGGGCAGCACGGTGGTGTAGTGGTTAGCGCTGTCGCCTCACAGCAAGAAGGTCCGGGTTCGAGCCCCGTGGCCGGCGAGGGCCTTTCTGTGTGGAGTTTGCATGTTCTCCCCGTGTCCGTGTGGGTTTCCTCCAGGTGCTCCGGTTTCCCCCACAGTCCAAAGACATGCAGGTTAGGTTAACTGGTGACTCTAAATTGACCGTAGGTGTGAATGTGAGTGTGAATGGTTGTCTGTAGCAAAAAATGCTACTATGTTTGCTGTTGTTGTGAACGAGTGAGTCGCCAGAGGTCCGTAACTGAGGTCCGTATCGTAGGATACGGACCCGCTTGCCAGCTAATCAGAGCGCAGGATTTGATGGAAACCAGACCACGAAAAAAATAAACTATTTTATTTACTGAAATACAAATTTTTTTGCTGTAGCATTTCATTTTGTGCTGAGAGACTGTTTGGAAATATTTTTGTCGACTCCATAATGTAGAAATCATCAAATAAAAATCTATCACAAAGTTTGAACTCAAAGCAAACAAAAGAACCATCGGGTGCCAAGACTTTTACACAGTATTCTATATATGCATTATTGTCAGAGCTGCTATTATAGAAAATTAATCAACGTCCACTCTTCTGACCAATCACAATCCAGAACTCAGCAGCGCCGGGGTGGAGTTGATTGCTTGCTGCAGTTCCTGGATTGACCTGTAGATGGCAGCATGTTCAGGTAAAGTGGGGAGAGTATTCATACAGACGAAGAAGAAGCAGCAGTGGGAGAGGCGTGTGTGTGTTTGTGTGCTGAAAATTCACTGAACTCGGATTTAATTAAATAAAGTGGCGTTACAGTCGCCATGGATACAGGTACAGCATATTATTTATAGATATAGTTTTCATGAGAGTGTTTTTATCACGAGAACATGAAGCTAATTTCATTTTCCCTCTGTGTTTGTGTGTGATTGTATTAATCAGACATTTCAGTGTTTTCTGCTTGAGTGAGTGAGTGTGTGTGTGTGTGTGTGTGTGTGAGTGAGAGAGAAATAAAAAGAAAATGTTTGCAGAGCTGAACAGCATTCTCAACACCAGCCCTGATGACGTCACACAGGTACATTCATTCCTGGGCTGCTCCTTTATTCATGAAGATTACAATCCTGATTAATTATTATAATTATAATGGAGTGTGATGTTATTTCATCGTGTGTGTGTAGAGAGAATTTATCCTGCTGTCAGACAGAAAGGCAGATGCGTCGTTCCTCATCCATCACTTCCTCAGTTTTTATCTGAAGGGTGAGTATAAGTGAACAAAAATCTCATCTCATTATCTCTAGCCGCTTTATCCTGTTCTACAGGGTCACAGGCAAGCTGGATCCTATCCCAGCTGACTACGGGCGAAAGGCGGGGTTCACCCTGGACAAGTCGCCAGGTCATCACAGGGCTGACACATAGACACAGACAACCATTCACACTCACATTCACACCTACGCTCAATTTAGAGTCACCAGTTAACCTAACCTGCATGTCTTTGGACTGTGGGGGAAACTGGAGCACCCGGAGGAAACCCACGCGGACACGGGGAGAACATGCAAACTCCGCACAGAAAGGCCCTCGCCGGCCACGGGGCTCGAACCCGGAACCTTCTTGCTGTGAGGCGACAGCGCTAACCACTACACCACCGTGCCGCCCTGTCATGAGATCATATTCTATTTATTTTTTTGCAAATGATTGGAAGCAGTTGATTGAGTTTTTATTCATTTTTAGAGTTTATTCAGATAAAGTCTAGAATGTGTGCTCCTCCAGTGAAAGAAGCAGGAAAACTGCTTTTAAACTGATCACTGTTCTTGTGTATACTTTAAAGAAGTTGTGTTGTTTTTGTTCAGCTGGCTGTAAAGTGTGTTTTGTGGGTCTGGTTCAGTCGTTCAGTCACTACAGCGCTGTGGCTCAGAGGCTGGTGAGTTGAGATTTCATTTGATTTATTCACTGCTGTTTTTAATATCAAATATTTAGTTTTTATTCTCTTTACATTTCTGCAGCAGAGCAAATGCCAGTAAAGAGTTCAGAGCTTCATGTACGTAATTATTAATGATGAAATAGATATTAAAAGTGTGTGTGTGTTCCAGGGAGTAAATCTGGCGCAGGAGAGACAGAAAGGTCGGCTGGTGTTTGTAGAAGCTCTGAAGGCCTCGGCTGCTGTGATGCTCAATGAGAGCAGCAGTGATGCAGCGCAGCTGTTTGATTATCTCAGGTCTCTCTCTAACGCACGCACTTTCTCTGTCATTCACTGTGTTTATCTGCATTTATTACCTCTTGTGTTTTTATCATCTGTCTATTGTTTCTCATATTGTACTATAACTGTACTCTGCCTTATTTTTTGGTTATCTGTCTTTCTGTTCATTTGTCTCTGTATCTCTCTCTAACCCTCTGTCTGAATGTCTGCCTGTCTAAATTATGTCCATTTATACTTTGGCTGTCTGTCTCGCCCGCCAGCTAGCTGTCTGTCTCACCCGCCTGCCAGCTAGCTACAGTGCCTTGAAAAAGTATTCATACCCCTTGAACTTTTTCACATTTTTCCACCTTACAACCACGAACTTCAAAGTTTTTTATTGAGATTTTATGTGATAGACCAACACAGAGTAGCACATAATTGTGAAGTGAAACGAAAATGATAAATGGTCTTCAAAATTTTAAACAAATAAAAATCTGAAAAATGTGATGCGCATTAGTATTCAGCCCCCCTGCTTCAATACTTTGTAGAGCCACCTTTTGCTGCAATTACAGCTGCAAGTCTTTTGTGGTATGTCTCTACCAGCTTTGCACATCTAGACACTGAAATTTTTGCCCATTCTTCTTTGCGAAATAGCTCAAGCTCAGCCAGATTGGATGGAGAGCGTCTGTGAACAGCAATTTTCAAGTCTTGCCACAGATGCTCAATGGGATTTAGGTCTGGACTTTGACTGGGCCATTCTAACCCATGAATATTCTTTGATCTAAACCATTCCATTGTAGCTCTGGCTGTATGTTTAGGGTCATTGTCTTGCTGGAAGGTGAATCTCCTTCCCAGTTTCAAGTCTTTTGCAGCCTCCAACAGGTTTTCTTCCAGGATTGCCCTGTATTTAGCTCCATCCATCTTCCCATCAACTCTGACCAGCTTCCCTGTCCCTGCTGAAGAAAAGCATCCCCATAGCATGATGCCGCCACCACCATGTTTCACAGTGGGGATGGTGTGTGCAGGGTGATGAGCAGTGTTAGTTTTCTGCCACACGTAGCGCTTTGCATTTAGGCCAAAAAGTTCAACTTTGGTCTCATCTGACCAAAGCACCTTCTTCCACATGTTTGCTGTGTCCCCTACATGGCTTCTTATGCCTGTCTTTCAACAATGGCTTTCTTCTTGCCACTCTTCCAAAAAGGCCAGATTTGTGGAGTGTACGACTTATAGTTGTCCTGTGCACAGATTCTCCCACCTGAGCTGTGGATTTCTGCAGCTCCTCCAGAGTGATCATGGGCCTCTTGGCTGCTTCTCTGACCAGTGCTCTCCTTGCTCGCTCTGTCAGTTTCGGTGGACGGCCATGTCTTGGTAGGTTTGCAGTTGTGCCATACTTTTTCCATTTTTGAATGATGGATTGAACAGTGCTTCTTGAGATGTTCAGAGCTTGGGATATTTTTTTATAACCTAACCCTGCTTTAAACTTCTCCAGAACTTTATCCCTGACCTGTCTGGTGAGTTCTTTGGTCTTCATGATGCTGTTTGTTCTTCAGTGTTCTCTAACAAACCACTGAGGCCTTCACAGAACAAGTGTATTTATGCTGAGAGTAAATTACACACAGTAGGACTCTATTAACTAATTAGATGACTTCTGAAGGCAATTGATTGCACTGGATTGTATTTAGAGGTATCCGAGTACAGGGGGCTGAATACTAATGCACACCACATTTTTCAGATTTTTATTTGTTGAAAATTTTGAAGACCATTTATCATTTTCGTTTCACTTCACAAGTATGTGCTACTCTGTGTTGGTCTCTCACATAAAATCTCAATAAAAAACTTTTAAGTTTGTGGTTGTAAGGTGGAAAAATGTGAAATAGTTCAAGGGGTAGGAATACTTTTTCAAGGCACTGTAGCTGTCTGTCTCGCCCGCTAGCTAGCTGTCTGTTTTTAAATCTGCCTCAGACATTAATGTGACCCTTCCTTGTTGTGCACTTATCATGTTGGTACCGTGTGTGTTCAGATCTCCGGTCCCGGAGCTCAGAGCTCTGTTTGAGTTTGTGCGTGCCTCTCTGAGTCAGGCTGAGGCAGACTCGAGTCGTCCTCCGGTGCTGATTGTGGATGACGTCAGTGTGTTTCTGAGTTTGGGTGTCAGCGTCAGAGCCGTTCTGGACTTCACACACTACTGTCAGGCCTTCGTCTGCTCCCAGCTCCAGGTGTGTATTCATTTCAACACACACACCAGCTGGAGTTAGCAGCTCAGATTCAACTGCTGTTTGTGGAATTTTAACACAATGTGTGTGTTTGGTGTTCAGGGCTGTGTTGTAACTCTGGTGCGATGTGACGACTGTGAGGATGATGATGAGGAGGAGAATGAGAGCTCCAGCCGTCTCCTGCGGGCTCTGAGTCATCAGTGCACTCTGTCTCTGAGCGTGGAGGGGCTTCAGACCGGTTACTGCAGGGACATCCACGGCCAGGTACCGACACGTTCTGATTGGTCACAAGGTGTCGATTAATTCTCTCTAACAGTAGTCCAGCTGCACGTCACAGGGTTATATTAATGTTATTGTTTCTGTAGTAACAGCTCATTCACATTACATTTATTCATTTAGCAGACGCTTCTATCCAAAGCGACTTACAAAAAGAAAATTAACAATCAAGATACATAAAAGAAGTCTTAAAAGAAATATCACTAAAGGGAGCTTTAGGCCCTGTCGACACGGCAACGGATTCAGGTGACTCCGATACAATTGCTTATCATTTAGGCCTGGCGTCCACACGGCACCGGCATTCTGGGTGCCCAAAACGCAATCATTTTGAGAACGGGTTCCAGAGTGGAAAGATCTGGCAACGTTGCTGTTGTGAAGTCGTCTGGATGAGTAGAACGGATTTGTTTACGATGACGTCACAACCACATGACTGTGAGTGCTTCACGCCGGGTAGAAGTGTAACGAACTCGATGCGAGTTGTCAACAAATCCTATAACTTGATTCATGAAACGCGCTTACAAAATATTTTCACTGTGAATATTTATTGTGTAATGGTGCAAAGTGAGAGAGAGAGAGAGAGAGAGAGAAAATAGCCCTTAGGACAGAGTCAATTCCGCCAGCAAAAATAGGGAAAAAAAGGAGCGATCTCACCTCTTCAGATGTTGGTTTAAGTCCGACAATACATTCCTCAAAAAGGGCGTAGAAGAGCAAATTAATCCATCAACGTGTAGCATTCAATTTATTCCGGACCATTAAAGACACCGCCTTCCGCGTAGAATCATACATCATCCTCGCCGCCATATTGGATAGGTCAAAGCGGAGAATAAAGATTAGCTGCGTTTAACTGTACCAACAGGTTTGCCGTCCAAACGAGATCACATGGGATTACCTTTCACAGGTGAGACTGGAAAAATACTTTTCATTGTATTTGGTCATTATAACATAATTTTACGAACAGATTTTTCTGACTTTATGGCTAATATGAAGTCTCGCTCATAAGTTTATGCGCATGCATCCTTACTACTTCTATTGTTCTGGTGTCTCCGAAGGGACCGTCTTACAGCGCCCCTAGAGGTGTGGCATGTGTATTGCATCGTTTTCAGCAAGCGTTGCGTTGCCATATGGACCTGATATTTTACTGATCGTTGCCCATTTGGATGCGATATATTTTTAAATAACATCTCGTTGCCGTTGTCGTGTGGATGTAGCCTTTAGTGCAAAAGTGGAATCAAGTGCAAGATGAGTGCAGTAGAGAGGAGGGGAGGTGTAAAGTCTAAGTGCAGGACAGGAGGTGTTCTCTGAAGAGCTGAGTCTTCAAGAGTTTCTTGAAGACAGACAGGGACGCCCCTGCTCTGGTAGCGCTCGGTAGATCATTCCACCAGCGTGGGATGACACATGAAAAGAGTCTGGATTGTCTTGTGCGCGGTGCTGGAACTGCCAAACGGCGTTCTTTTGATATCCGGAGTTGAGAAAGAGTAACCTTAGCCTTTATTAGAGGACTCAAGTAAGTAGGTGCAGACCCAGTAAGCACTTTGTAGGCTAGCATTAGTGATTTTGAATTTGATGCGTGCAGCCAGGGGTAACCAATGTAATTCAGTTAGCAGAGGGGTCACGTGCCCTTTTGGGCTGATTGAAGACCAGGTGCGCCGCTGCATTCTGGACCATCTGAAGTGGCTTCACTACACAGGCTGGGAGGCCTGTTAGAAGGGCATTGCAGTAGTCAAAGCGGGAGATGACCATTGTCTGCACCAGCAGTTGGGTGGCCTGTTGGGTTAAATATGGTCTAATCTTCCTTATATTAAATAATGCAAAGCGGCAAGACCGGGCTACAGAGGCAACATGATCTTTGAAGGTCAGCTGATCATCAATCATGACACCCAAGTTCCTTGCTACTTTAGTAGGAGCAAGAGCTAAGGAGTCAGTCTTGATACAGATGTTATGATGTATGGTTGGCTTAGCAGCATAAAGGAATAAAAAAACGTGTAATGGTTCATATGGTCGAGTTGTTTGCAATGTGTTTAATGTTTATGGAAGGAGTCTCCAGTGTCGGTGTAACAGTCAGAAGTAAAGCTGAAAAGTTTATGTTTTCCAAGATTTTCATGATGTTCAAACATTACACTTATGTTTCTCGCTAAAATGACAAACTGCTTTTTTTTTTTGGCTTATTAATGTCAATAGAAAGGGGGGGAAGAAGGCTGGCGAGAGAACGTGATGCAACATGAGATGAAGTGCTCACGTGCTTCATGGACGTTCTGCAGCATTAAATGCAACAGCAAATGATTAAAAAAATTTACATGTCTTTGCTTAATGAGTAAAAATTGTAATTGCTGTGGTATAAAAGCTTACTGTTTATAGAACATCATTTCCAAACCCCACTTCATCTCAGCACCCTGTCACTCAGTGTTGATGTTTTTCAGGTGAAGATTTGGTGGAGAGGAACAGGAGAGAACCTGCAGAGCCAGAGAAAGATCTATCAGTACAAAGTTTATGACAAAAGTGTGTCCTTTTTTGCCCCGGGGACCTCGAGTGCCGTGCTTTAACTGTTCACCACGATGACGATGATGGAGGACTCATTGTGTTCCTTGGACTCTGATGACTCTCAAACAAACATCTTTAAACTTTTCAATGCCCAACATTTTCTTTTCAGTTTTCAGTGATATTGTCTTTTTTTTATTTTTAGAAAAAAACAAATCTATCCCCTCATCTGGGGAACAGGATTAGAGGACACATTCGATGCTCCTTCCGATTTGGACAAGTTTCACTGTGTGTGTTGCGTCTCATTAAGTGTGTCCATGTTGGATTAAATTCTCGTGTTGGATTCCTTTCGTCATTTTTTTAAATTCATGAAATTATAATGGTCTTAATTTGTTGTTAGTTTGTAAACTGAGTTGGCTAATTTATATCTAATCTGAAAAAAAAAAAGATTTCAGATGATATGTTTCCAATGCGATAGGAGTTTTATAAACTAATTTCTTTAAAAACTACAGCAAATTTAAAAATTAATCCTTTATGACAGCACTGTAGAAATAAATGTTATACTAGTGAAATAAATTTTAATCAGAAGTGAGACAGGTATGTAAAAAAAAAGAAACATTTTAAAGTAAAATAGAAAGTGAATCTGTTAAATCCCTTTTGAATCAATTTCTACAGCTTTTGTAAAATGATCCGATTCACTGAAAAGAGTGAACTGTTACAAAAGAATCGGTTCGTTCTTTTTCATTGAATCGGATCACTCGGCTCAATTCGTCAAGAGAAGGTGATTGAGTCGAATGGTGTGATTCACTGAAAAGCGAATGTTTGAACCATTGGAAATAGTTTACTTTTTTCTGTGAATCACGTCATTTGACTCAGCACATCAATATGATTCGACTCTCAAATGATTTGATTCACTGTAAAGAGGCAACCGATTCAAATCACTTATCTCGGCTTATCAAAAAGAGTCGACTCTGAGTCAAGCTATACCATTTACTGAAAAGAGCAAACTTGGAAAAGAAACAGTTGGTTCTCTTCGGTGAATCAGATCACTTGGCTCGGCTCATCAAAAAGAATCGACTCAGGGTCGACTGATTCGATTCACTCTAAAAAGACATCTGAATCAGGTCACTTGGCTCAGTTCATCGGAAAGAGTCGACTCGGAGTCAAATCGTGTCATTTACTGAAAAGAGCAAACTCGCTCGAGCAACAGTTAGCTCTTTTCACTGAATCAGATCGCTTCGCTCGGCTCATCAAAAGCATCGAGTCGAATGATCTGATTCACTAAAAATAGCTGCCTGTTTCTTGAGTGACCACAAGATGGCGTGGTTTGTGTTTTATCGCTGGCGGGTTGAAGTTGAGGGTTCATGTTGTACACATGCAGAAGTCTAACATGAATCTGTATAATTAGTGCATATATACATATGACACTGTATTATTTTAAAAAATTGCAGCAGATAAAAAAACCCAGCCAGATTGTGAGATAAATCGTTTATAAAGGAAGGAGAGAATATTTTGGGGTGAGTTTGACTTTCCTGCAGTTTAAATGCTCAGTAATTTGGGGATATTTTTGTTGCTTTGCAGGTTGGGAAAGCATGAAAGCTCGGCTAGGCTAAGCTAATACAGGCTATGCTAACAATTTTAGCCGCGAGTACGCGCTTTAGGTTCGGTTTCTCAATAAAAACACAATTTATTAGCAGATAAATTAGTGTTAATTTACATATTCTGAGTTCAAAACTGTAAAATATGACGTTTAAATGACCGAAAACGCCTTTAAACAGAGCGGGTTGTTGCTCGGTTTATTAGCCGGCTAGTGTTTCTATGCTAGCTAGCTTAGCTTAGTTTAGCTTAGCTTAATACCATGGGAACGCACTTCAAATGAATGAATATCGATTATTATTATTATTTACTTTAAATTTCAGCGGATATAATTTTAAATTTAGTTAATGCGAACAATCCTTGAAAGTTTCTATTTAGTTTTGTGCATGTGTGTTTATTGCTGGTGTAGGATTAATTAGCTCCTGGCGGCTAAAATCAACAAATATTAATGAAATTAATGAATTTCTTTGAACACAGTCATAGCAATGTCTTGTTTGTTTATTATTTTTAAAATGTTTTTAGTTATTTATTGCTAGAATTGATGGGTTTTTTTTTTTTATTTCCGCACTCGGAACTGAGATTGCTTTCTTATTGCATCATCAACCTTTTAATTAAAGAATAAAATCTGAACAATCTCTGGGGAAGAAACTTTTATTTACTTTATTTTTTTAATAAAAATTATTATTTGGTGGAATGCCACCTGTTTAAATCGTTAATAAATGTTTTTAACAGAATGAAGGACCTTTATTGTGTATTTCAGTCTCATGGTTTGGGTGTGTGTGTGTTGTGCTGCTGTAGGAAAATAATCAGCTCTGCAGTTGATTAATTTCCAGTAACATCATGCTTTGGAGTGTTTTATTCCTCTTACACCACAGCGCTTGCTTTTTTTTATGATTATTAACAAGCAACACGTCAGACTTTTTATCCATTTATAGTTACATCTAATGTGAAATTATGCAAAGTAAGTTATTTTCTGTTCTCACTCACGCTTCTTCACCAGACTTGTTTTTTTTTTCCTCTCACGCCGCTCGTCAAGTAAAAAAAAAAAACTGCGAAGATGTGTAAACCTCTCAGGAAACTTTAGTTACAGCTTTACCTCTGACTGACACTGGAGACTCCTTCCATAGGTGTTACAGAAACGTCTCGTTAAAGAACACATTGGTGATTGCGCACGTACAGCGAGTCGCTGTGAATGAGCTGTTGTTATAGAAACAGGAATGTATATTTTAAAGAAGAACTGAAGGCAAATTTTTTATCATCAAAATTCTATTTATCTCATTTTATTAAATATCAGAATGCATGTTTGATTGCTATTTTGTCGCTGCTGTAGCAAGTTCTGAGTGTTTGAAATATGCTCTGTAATATATCAGTCCGTATGTCAAAGCGATGGCCGTAAACGAGATTTGTTGAGACCTGTGCGAGACATCGTAGGACGGAAGTAAAACGTACAGCGGAAATCAAAGTCACCAACATCTGCCAACACTGTCAAAAGAGACACGCGCCCTCTTTCGAATGCTGATGTAATCAAGCCGGAAGTTTTGTTTGTTTTGATAGCAATCAGGAAAGTTTGAAAAAAGTAGGCAGAAATCGTCATTTAAACTCGTTTTTGTGCAATACTTCGTTTGGAAAACAGTTTTCAAAATGTCGGCACTGACACCTGGCTGACACTTCTTCACGTTTCGAAGTCTCGCACAAGTCTCGTGAAGATCACGTGGATAAGCGACGCCTGCCGTGGACCAAACAAACTAAATTCAACACGGCTAAAAACCGAATAGGCCGATAAGCATAATATTTAATTGCAATTAGTTGCCAATACGAGTCACGATATAAGGTTACTAAACACGAAAACGTAATTGAATAACACGTTAATTAAGAAATAAAGCACGTTTAACAATGACTTCAGTTCTCCTTTAACATCTTGTGACCAATCACAGCCCAGAATACAGCAGTGCTGTGGTGTAAACAAGCAGATCAGGACTGGAGGAGGGTGTGATTCTTGTTCTCACACACACGGTTCTATAACTAACACTCCCATGGCTACGCTGTTTTCCTGCACACAGTGTTTAGTGTTTGAACAGAAGCCTGATGTGTTCTTCTCCGCCTCCACGCGGTTCTTTAATCAGGTGAGAACCCAGAGTCACACTCGGCTCGAGAGCGAGGTGGCCTCCAGCAAAGAAAACGATTCAGTTCTGAACTGACTCACCTGCAGGAAGTGAATCAGACGTGACGTGTTTCATGTTGCAACATGTTTTTTATTTTTGTTGTTGTTGATGTGAGCTGATAAACCTGAAAGGACCTTTGCGGAAGAACATGTTAAATGTACAAACTAAAAAAAAAATCTCACTGATTTAAACTGATGAAACGAAAGGAAAATAAATGCTGGGTGCAGTGCACATTAGTTTTAAACTGAGTTTTAAAATGGGTTGTTTTCTATTTTAGCAAATTCTTCTTTTTGCTTCTTCAAGCTTCTTCATGGAATGACATTGAAAACACTTAAAGCGAGACGGCCTTTCGATTTCATAAAATCGGTGAAATGTAGTTCCGTCTGAAATGTGGTGATTGTGATATCTGTTTATTTCTGTAATATCTCACAAAATATCAGGCCATTCTGTGGCTGGGAAGTTATTTAATTTGAGGGGATTAAAGCAAATAATGTGCATGAAATCGCTCGCTTGGCGCAGTCGAGCAGACAGAGGAAGTCCGTGTGCGCATGCGCAGGTTTACCTTCTTCTTCTTTTGGGTTTTACGGCAGCTGGCATCCACAGTGTTGCATTACTGCCATCTACAGGTTTCCCTTTGAGCGTGCACTGACAGTTCCATCATTCTGTCGCTAAACGAACAGCTGATCACACCGAGGTGCTCGCTGAGCGCCCATATTTATTAGTTTGGTCCTGCGTTTCCTTTCCTTCGTATATAACATAACGTCTTTTCTTCTCGCTTTCTTTCCGTTACTGTAGTCACTCTTTCACGTTTCATTCGCACGCTCACGTCCTCCATTTTTCTCTCCTGTTTCAAATTTGTATTCCACAATGCCTTGCGTGAACGGGAAAGCCCACCACGGGATGCATGACGTAGTATCTTGTATTGGGTCATGGTGAAGCAGGAAAAAATAGCTGAGAATTTGGGGCCATGCGGCCCTCTAAACTCATTAATTGTTCTATTTAAAAAAAACTAATAAAATTGGAAGTCTGTGATTCGAATTCAGTAGCTTTCAGTCACTAAACAAAAATAATTGGGTGTCGGGAAAATTCTTTTTATGACCTACACTTGAAAAATCTGAAAGGCGGTACAGCTTTAAAAAAAAAAGCCATCGTGGAATATTCTACAGCAGAGTTGGCGCTGATTAATGCTGTAATCATTGTTGAATGTTTGTTTTTTTGTGTGTGTGTATAAGGAAATTATTTGACATTAAATTGTCCTAAAAGTTTTTTTTGTTTGTTTGCATGAAGAGAATTTGGTTTCTGAGGTTTTCTCATTTTTATTCCGTCGTCATTCACATCTGGATCATCAGTTAAGAAATGGACAAACTGTAGAGTGTTAAACAGACACACAATTATTTCTGATGTGAAACACAAGAGTTTGGTTTGTATAAATGTTTGTTTCAGTGCACGAGTGTGAGTGTGTGAGAGAGAGAGAGAGAGAGAACAGCGCCACTGTAGTGTGGAATGTCGGAGGGTGTGGTGCAGAGTGGAGGTGTGTGAGACTGAGTTGTATTATTCTAAACCTGCTGGAATTCTGACCAGAAAGAAAGAAATGAGGAGAAAAGGAAGCAAGGAAGAGAGAGAGAGAGAAGGAAAAAGAAAAGAAGGAAGAGATAATACAAGATTAATAATGAACAGAAAAGAGGGAAAGATGGAAATGAAGAATAAATGAAAGCTCGTGAGAAAGGAATAAAGGATGAACAGAAAGAAGGAGGAAGGTTTTGTAATAAAGCGGGATGAGATTTTGTGTTTTTGTTTGTGTTTGTAAACAGCATGTTTCTGATGGTTGCGGTTGCCATGGTGATGACTGTGCACTCACAGCAGGTGTTATCTTTATCTCCATCTGCTATCTTTCATATCATTCCCACTTTCCTGATTAATTTTTGTTTTATCAGATGGAGCTGGATATAATAAATGCGGTAATGTCCCTGTGAGCGCTGACACGTCGACCTGAACGCGTAAAGAGGAATAAAACCCAGCGATAACGCAGCTGTGATGTGCTGATGTCATTACGGTGTCATAAAACACTGTGTGTGTGTGTGTGTGTGTGTGTGTGTGTGTTAGGTGCCCGGATGAACTCTGGTGCCGCCCAGTTGGAGCACCTGAGCCTGATGGCTGCCAGCTGACCTTTGACCACCAGGATGATGTCGGTCAGAGAGCGGCTCCGCCAGAACATCTCAGCCGCCTTCTACCGGCACGGTCTGCTCTGCGCCTCCTACCCAGTTCCCATCATCCTCTTCACCTCCGCCAGCATCCTGGCCTGCTGGTGAGTCACATGACCTACGTGTCATCACTGGGCTTTATGCTGCGAATACAGCGGAACTTTAAGAACGCCCAGTATCTCTGAGACACAACGCACCACACCCCGATTCTACACACAGTTTCTTTCTTTCTTGCGTTCTTTTGTTCATTCATTTGTTCTTTCTATTGTTCATTCTTTTTGTCTGTTTACTTCCTTCCTTCCCCCTTCCTTCCTTTCTTCCTTCCCCTTCTCTTCTCCTTCCTTCTTTCCTTCCTTCCTCCCTCCCTCCCTCTTCCCTCCCCTTCCTTCCTTCCTTCCTTCCTTCCTTCCTTCCTTCCTTCCTTCCTTTCCCTTCATGATGGAGATAAACTCTTCAGGAATGGCAGTCTAGCGTCCGTCGTGTTGATGACGATTCTTTGTTCTTTTATTAAAATGTTGTGTATATCGTGGGATATTAATTCACTCTCAGCTCAGTGATGGTTTGTGTCTCTGCTCTTGTTGGAGAAAATAAAATCTGGATGTTGAAAATGACTGAAGGCGCCTTCAGTTGAGAGAAAATCAGAAGATCAGTGCTGTTTATGACGTTAGTCTGGGGCCCCCTTTAAGGGCCCACTGTAATTCATTTCACAGAGTAATGACACTTTTTTTACTGAACAAATCCACATTGCTGAAAAAGTGTGATAAGATCACATGACGGAAAAGTGGTTGAAGGTCTTTATTCAGGTTTAAATAAGCTACAGGACAGGTGAGAGGGTGTGAGCTCACGCAGCATCAGCGCCACTCCCTGTCCAGGAAAGACGACTCCCTTTAGTGAAAGTGAACGAGAGGGCCGTAGTGTAAAAGGCTAAACTCGCCAACTGAGTGAAAGGAGTGTGAGAAAGTGACCCTGAGGGACGAATGACTCTGTCTCCAGCTCAGCACACCAACACTGCCTGCTTTGTGAAGGTACAGGGACCTCAGTGAGGCGTGTAGAGCCGAGGGACTCGGACACTGTGGCCATCAGAATTCCAGGAGAGAGAGAGAGAGAGAGATTGTGTCCCATCATTCTTCTTTTATGCAACTCGACCTTTCCTAATCCGAGGCTGAGAGTCAGATGGAGACGCTTGTCTTGGAAATCAGTTCCTTCATGACTTCCAGTTGCATTATACCACAGCAATTTACCAACAGTTAGTACGATTCATTTATTAAAGAGCAGCATGTCAAACTTATTTTATCTATCTATCTATCTATCCTTTTATCTGTTTATTTATTTATTTGTAGTTACGTTTAATGTTGTGGAACCTCCACAGAACAAGTTAGTTCCTGTTCTCACTTACATTACAGCAGCTATAAACAGTTATAGCTGTTAGGGGGGAGAAGTGGGGTTAGGGTAAGTGTGTGTGTGTGGGGGGAAGCAGGAAAGATATTGCACTTTATATTGCACATTATATTGCACATTGTCCGGTATGGACCCTTTTCACGTGACGTCACGACAAACGCGGCCGCCATTTTGGACATGTACTACCAGTAGTTTACCACAGCCAACACTGAGGAACAGCAGCAAAGAAAGTGTTTATTTTCAGCAAGACTTCCATCATGCCACTATATTGTTGTGCACCTGGATGTAGTAACCATCAACAAACAAGGCAAGGGTTATCATTTTATCGGATCCCGACGGAGAAGATGGATAGCGGCCATTAACAGATTGGCAGCCCTCGGCATACCAGCGCTTGTGCAGTGACCACTTTGTTGGAGGTAAGACGAATAAAATTAGCCAGAAAAGGCATTACATTGCTGTTAACATTCTGTGGCGGCGAGTGTGTAACCAAATAGGCTAAAATAACCCATTGTAACCTCTTTGTTCTTCTGTAGTAGCTATTGTTGACTAGCTAATGTCAACAACATCATAGCTAGTATGTTACTGGAGCAATGTTTACGTTCAGTCATTTGGATGACTGTTAAAACCTTTCAGTCTCAAGTTTTTCCTTTACTGTATTTACTAGTTTACTGTAATTATGATCCGGCAGCTATTTACACCGGATCCAGTGTAAATAGCTGCCGGAGCCAACGTCCGAGAATTAAGCAGCGCGCTCTGGCTTGCTCGCCCTCAAATTAAGCAGCGCGCTCCGGCTTGCTCCCAGAGTGTTCCGGCCGAGGTTCCGGAGCGCGCTCCGGCTTGCTCCCCATCAAATTAAGCAGCGCGCTCCGGTTTGCTCCGGAGCAAGCCGGCGCGCGCTGCTTAATTTGATGGGGAGCAAGCCGGAGCGCGCTCCGGAACCTCGGCCGGAACACTCTGGGAGCAAGCCGGAGCGCGCTGCTTAATTTGAGGGCGAGCAAGCCAGAGCGCGCTGCTTAATTTGAGGGGGAGCAAGCCGGAGCGCGCTCCGGAACCTCGGCCGGAGCACTCCTGGAGCAAGCCGGAGCGCGCTCCAGAACCTCGGCCGGAGCACTCCTGGAGCAAGCCGGAGCGCGCTCCGGAACCTTGGACGGAGCACTCCTGGAGCAAGCCGGAGCGCGCTCCGGAACCTCGGACGGAGCACTCCTGGAGCAAGCCGGAGTGCGCTCCGGAACCTCGGCCGGAGCACTCCTGGAGCAAGCCAGAGCGCGCTCCGGAACCTCGGACGTTGGCGTGTATGTGTATGGCATGGCGATGGGTTTTTAACGACATATGTATACAGATCATGTGGGCCGAAGTCAGGTAAAGACGAGGGCTTCGTGTACTTCCGTACGTCAGTGAACAATCCTGGTGGAAGCAGGTAAACGTCGTTCTCTAAGCCTGCTAACCTCAATTTTTGCAAATACCTCTCCCTCTGCTCGCCCTGTAAATGCCCTACGTCGCTGGATAGTGAAGGTGTTTTCTGCATCTCGCTCCTTTTTCTTTTATGTTTTTCGTTTGTCGCCTTCCTCGCATTCAAACTGATTCGAGCCGAAGTCCACTACATGTCCAAAATGGCGGTCGCGTTTACGAAGGTCACGTGACTGAAAAGGGTCTATTGCTTATTGTTAGGCTAGGCTACTGCTCCTTCCCGTCCTCTGTCCTCCTGTTACCCCTCCTCCCCCCCAGAGAGGAGTTGTACAGTCTGATGGCGTGAGGGACAAAGGAGTTTTTGAGTCTGTTCGTCCTGCACTTGGGAAGGAGCATTCTGTCACTGAACAGGCTCCTCTGATTGCTGATGACGGTGTGTAGAGGGTGACTGGCATCGTCCATGATGTTCAATAGTTTGTCCATAGTCCTCTTCTCTGCCACCGTCACCAGAGTGTCCAGCTTCATGCCGACCACAGAGCCGGCCCGCCTGATCAGTTTGTCCAGCCTGGATGTGTCCTTCTTGGATGTGCTGCCCCCCCAGCACATCACAGTGTAAAACAGGACACTGGCGACCACAGACTGATAGAACATCCACAGGAGTTTCCTGCAGATGTTAAAGGACCGTAGCCTCCTAAGGAAGTATAGCCTGCTCTGTCCCTTCCTGTATAAGTGATTGGTGTTGCAAGTCCAGTCCAGCTTGCTGTCCAGCCACAGCCCGAGGTACTTGTAGGAATCCACAGCCTCCACCTCGACTCGCTCGATCAGAACTGGTCGTGACCTTGGTCTGGACCTCCCAAAGTCAATGACCAGCTCCCTGGTCTTTGAGTTGTTGAGCTGCAGATGGCCATATTATCTGCTGAGGGAGTTCAGTCACGTGATCACCATCACCATCAGACACAGCTGCTGCATGTGAGAGGATTCACTCTGTCACAGCAAGGCTGCAGACACAGCACCCTGAGGCATTTATCATCATTTCTGGGGACTTTAATCACGCTACTTTGGACTCTACTTTGGCTGCTTTTTACCAGGCTGTGGATTGTCCAACAAGGAACAACAGGACAATTGACTTGCTGTATGTTAATGTGAGGGATGCATACAGAGCCACACCCCTCCCCCCACTAGGGAAGTCTGACCACAACCTGTTTCTTCTACAGGCGAAGTACACCCCCCTGGTTCAAAGGCAGCCTGCAACAACTAGCTCCATCAGGAGGTGGTCCCCTGAAATAGAAGATGCCCTCAGGGACTGCTATGACATCACGGACTGGGATGTGCTGCTTAGCCCACACTGCGAGGACATAGAGAGGCTGACACACTGTCTGACGGATTACCTCAACTTCTGTGCAGATGTGGTCTCCCCCGCTAAGACTGTACGGTGTTACCCTAACAACAAGCCATGGGTAACACAGGAAGTCAAAGCTGTTCTCAACAGGAAGAGGGCCGCCTTCAGGAGCAGGGAGGTGATGAAAGCAGCACAGCAGGAGGTGAAACGCTGTGTGAGGGAAGCTAAGGACAGCTACAGGAGAAAGGTGGAGCAGAAGCTGAAGGAGAACAGCATGAGGGAGGTCTGGGAAGGTGTGAAAACCATCACAGGCCACAATACAAAGACCAGAGTCGTTGAGGGGGCAGTGGAGAGGGCAAATGAGTTGAATGACTTCTTCAACCGGTTCAACCAGCCCACGTCCCCCCCCTCCCCCTCACTGCAGCCATCTCTCCTTCTTCCCTCAACACACCTCCCCCCAGTCATCACAGCAGCCCCCTCCTCCCCCACCTCAACACAGACTCCTCCATGCATTACTGCAGACCAGGTCAGAGGTCAACTGAGGAAGCTTCACCCCAGGAAAGCAGCAGGCCCGGACAAGGTGTGTCCACGACTACTGAAGACCTGCGCTGCTGAACTGGGTGAACCACTCCAACGCATCTTCAACCTCAGCCTGCAGCTGGGGAGAGTGCCCACCCTCTGGAAGACGATGTGTATCGTTCCAGTTCCCAAAAAGAATCGGCTCAGCAAGCTGAACAACTTCCGACCGGTGGCACTCACTTCACATCTGATGAAGACGTTGGAGTGGCTCTTCCTCAGCCTCCTCGGACCCCAGGTACAACATGCCCAGGACTGTCTGCAGTTTGCGTACCGGGCAGGTGTCGGTGTGGAAGACGCCATCCTCTACCTGCTACACCGAGCCCACTCGCATCTGGACAAGGGAAATGGCACAGTGAGGATCCTCTTCTTGGACTTCTCGAGTGCCTTCAACACCATCCAGCCCCTTTTGCTTCAGGACAAACTGAACAGGATGCGAGTGGACCCCTGCCTGGTCACCTGGATCTCCAGCTACCTCACTGACAGGCCGCAGTACGTCAAGCTGAAGGACATCACGTCTGACACTGTGATTAGCAGCACCGGAGCACCCCAGGGCACGGTACTAGCCCCTCTTCTCTTCACCCTGTACACCACGGACTTCTGCTACAACTCAGAGCTGTGTCACATTCAGAAATTTGCCAATGACACAGCCATCGTGGGGTGTATCAGTGACGACAGAGAGGAGGAGTATAGGAGCCTGGTGAGGGACTTTGCCGTTTGGTGCAACGGGAACCATCTGCAGCTCAACACCTCGAAGACTAAGGAGCTGGTCATTGACTTTGGGAGGTCCAGACCAAGGTCGCGACCAGTTCTGATTGAGCGAGTCGAGGTGGAGGCTGTGGATTCCTACAAGTACCTCGGGCTGTGGCTGGACAGCAAGCTGGACTGGACTTGCAACACCAATCACTTATATAGGAAGGGACAGAGCAGGCTATACTTCCTTAGGAGGCTACGGTCCTTTAACATCTGCAGGAAACTCCTGTGGATGTTCTATCAGCCTGTGGTCGCCAGTGTCCTGTTTTACACCGTGGTGTGCTGGGGGGGGCAGCACATCCAAGAAGGACACATCCAGGCTGGACAAACTGATCAGGCGGCCCGGCTCTGTGGTCGGCATGAAGCTGGACTCTCTGGTGACGGTGGCAGAGAAGAGGACTATGGACAAGCTTTTGAACATCATGGACGATGCCAGTCACCCTCTGCACACCGTCATCAGCAACCAGAGGAGCCTGTTCAGTGACAGAATGCTCCTTCCCAAGTGCAGGACGAACAGACTCAAAAACTCCTTTGTCCCTCACGCCATCAGACTGTACAACTCCTCTCTGGGGGGGGGGGAACAGGAGGATAGAGGAGCGGGAAGGAGAAGTAGCCTAGCCTGACAATAAGCAATACCGGACAATGTGCAATATAATGTGCAATATCTCTCCTGCTGCCCCATATCTTATTCTTTTTATATTTGTATATGTAAATACTTAATTTATCTTGAAGTTTTTTCTCTATTTCTTTTTTCTGTTTATCTGTAATGATGCTGCTGGGATCTTAATTTCCCTGAGGGAACCCGCCCAAAGGGATCAATAATGTTTTAGCTAATCTAATAAATGGTTAAATTCCTGTGTGTGTGTGTGTGTGTGTGTGTGTGTGTGTGTGTTCATTTCTGGAAAGCTGCTTTGTGACAGTGCCAGTTTTTAAAAGCACGATACAGATAAAACTTTCTTGAATTGAACATTTACCTGCTCTAAAATTTGTCGACATACAGTGTTATAAATTTGGAGCTCCTCCTGCTGGGACAGGAATGTGAGAACGGTGTTCTTCGCTCACTCAGGGTTCTGAGAACTATTGTTTCAGAGAAAACAGGATTTCTGAACTTCATTCCTTGAGTGCCGTCACGCCATTTCACGTACAAACAAACACATGATAAAACATCAGTAAACTGCCTTTAAAGTCGACTCAACATTTTGATCTCAGGATCTTTGTGAATTACGCAACGCACAAGTACGTACACAGCTTTCAGAAACCAAGCACAACACAATACACACACAGGGGAGTGTAAATAAATGCACCAAGGCTTCATCAGATGGATTACAGATGTTTAATAAAACTACTACAAGTGCTTGGTGTCTGAAGTTTTCTGATTTTGGATACAAACTACGAGGCTAATGGAGCTAATAATTCGTTGTTTATAGCTTCCAGTTTAGCATGTTGGAAACTGCATGTGTAAATCATCACCCCTTCCTCAGCTCACTCAGAAGCCCAGTTTCATAAATCTGGTCTGTTAAAGGAGCAATCTGGTGTTTTTAGCGACCTCTAGTGCCAGCAAAGTGAAGTATAAGTAAAAAAACAAAACAGATTTTTTCCTTCTCCAGCCGGCACGGTGGTGTAGTGGTTAGCGCTGTCGCCTCACAGCGAGAAGGTCCGGGTTCGAGCCCCGTGGCCGGCGAGGGCCTTTCTGTGCGGAGTTTGCATGTTCTCCCCGTGTCCGCGTGAGTTTCCTCCGGGTGCTCCGGTTTCCCCCACATTCCAAAGACATGCAGGTTAGGTTAACTGGTGACTCTAAATTGAGCGTAGGTGTGAATGTGAGTGTGAATGGTTGTCTGTGTCTATGTGTCAGCCCTGTGATGACCTGGCGACTTGTCCAGGGTGAACCCCGCCTTTCGCCCGTAGTCAGCTGGGATAGGCTCCAGCTCGCCTGCGACCCTGTAGAACAGGATAAAGCGGCTAGAGATAGTGAGATGAGATGAGAGATGTTTTCTCCGAATGTTTTTTTGAAATGACGTTGGAGGTTTTGGAGATGCTTTTCAAAAAACAAAACTGTCGTGAGAGAGAAATAAAGGAGTGTAACTGTATTGTCGGGGCTGTTCGAGGTCACTTTGAGACTTGACCTGAGTGAAGTGGGGAAGTTGATCATCAGCTCACTCTTTGTAATGAGAAATAATGATGTCTTTCATTTATATAAATCCTTTTCTCACACTCAGGGTCACTTTATAATAGAGAGGAAAGTGTGTGTGTGTGAGAGAGAGAGAGTGCAAGTGTGTGAAAATGGGTGCAGTTATTCTTATCGTAGTACAAATATGTCGTAGACCAAGAGTCAGGAATTTCAATCTATAGTTCATTGTTTTGTTTCTCTCTCTCA
>NC_083587.1:65719737-65787237 GCF_027579695.1 Neoarius graeffei
AATTAGAGATGTACACATCCAATACTGAATATCAGATATCAATATTTTGGTCTAAAGCACATCAGAATCAGACTGGATCTGATATTTCCTATCCAAGCTACTCTAATCTTTTTATTGCTAACAGGTTATTTAGGTATAAATGTAATTATTATTTTCCTGTTAAACTAAAAATGAGCTGTATTTCCTCAGTGTCTGATATTAGCTGGTATTCAAATCTCTGCTATCAGAATTATATATATAAAATAAAAGTATAATAGATTGGTGTGTCCTGGGTAAAAATAAAATAATTATAGAATCATTAAAATAAATATATATATTTTTAAATATTTAAACAGAGTTGTTACAGTAACAGTGTTCTAAAAGTACTGACTGTAAAACGTGTGTCTAGGTCTGTAAAAGGTGTGTGCGTGTTTCAGGTCTGAGCAGTGAGAGCTGGTCCATCATGAAGAATATGGCCACTGAGCTGGTTATCATCCTGATTGGATACTTCACCTTAGTTCCTGCTATTCAGGTAAAACACACACACATACACAGAGACCAGCATTATAAGCCGTACTTAATCATTACTCAGACCGGGTTGTAAAAATTCCTCGATAATCCGCTTTACTCATCCTGTTTTTTATTTACAGAATTATAAAACCGTGCTGCGTTTTACTCCTGTGTTGATTGTAACAATAATAAATGCTAAAAAATGCCCTGAGGTAAATGCGAAGCTCGAGTCCTGTTAACCTGCTTACCCATCAGAGCAAACAATTTTAAAAGTATGGCAGAAATCTATCAGGGTAAAGAAATGAAAAGTTCCTGGTTTGAACACTGGGTGTCGCTGTTGTATATAAAAAAATCTAAAAACCCATCAGCTCTTAAAATCTCTCCACTTTCCTTTCTCCAATGAGATTAGTTCAGTTTAATTATTAAACTGAAAATCAAGGCTCCGTTTTAAACTCCGTTGTTTAGGCCCTAGTGTAGTTCCACATCTCTCTTTCGAATCCCAGCTGAAGCAGAATTTTCTCGGATTGTTCCCTCGTCATTTGTTCCTTTTTGACGCAGCTCTCGGTGTTTTCCTCGTGTTGTAGGAGTTCTGTCTGTTTGCTGTGGTGGGTCTCGTCTCCGATTTCTTCCTGCAGATGTTCTTCTTCACCACTGTGCTCTCTATCGACATCCGCCGCATGGAGGTGAGTATAAAACACACACAGAAGTGCTGTTTTATAACAGACAGACCAGCAACCAGATAATTCAGTAATCAGCAGTAAGACTGCAGAAACACCTGCACAGGTAACACCATGTCGTCCTCCTCCACAACAGGCTGATGGTTGAGAGAGAGAGGGAGAAAATATCCAGTGTGGCTTATTGTCTACCCATAACACACTTTGCTGTTAGTAGGGAATATGGAGTAGGGCAAAGTCAAATATTTTTACATTTTTTTCTTTTTTAAACATTGATATTGATTCTTCTGTATATCATTTAATTATTTTAATAGAGGAATGTAATTTTTCTATTTTATTTAAAATTTTCTCGCGCTCTCACCGCCACACACAGCTGGCTGATCTGAATCGGCGTCTTCCAGCTGAGGCGGGGATGCCCCCTCCTAAACCCGGCCCCTTACGCCACAGAGAAGCCCCGCCCCCTCCTCGTCCCTCCCCCCACACAATCACACTTCAGGCCCCAGCATTTAGGAACCTGCGCTTACCCAAGAGGCTCCGCGTGATCTACTTCCTGGCGCGTACCCGTCTGGCACAGCGCATCATCATGGTGAGACGAATCTGCAGTGCTGTGTGTGAAACCGACATGCCCCTTCTCATCATTACTCACTGTAATCCGTGTGTGTGTGTCTGTGCACGCAGGTTGGCACTGTGATATGGATCGGGATCCTGGTGTACACCGACCCCGCCGGTCTGAGGACGTACCTGGCCGCTCAGGTGTCAGAACAGAGCCCTTTGGGAGAAGCGGGGCTTCCTCCTCACCTGGGCGTGGCTCCTGTGTTTCCAGGCGGAGACCCAACTAGCACCCTCAGTGTACTTCCTGCTCCAGATCCCACCCCTGTGCCTGAGAACCAATCGCAGGGAGTGGATCCTCCAGGTTCCGCCCCATTTGTTAGTCCTCAGATCACATGGGGTTCGGAGGATGAGGAAGTGTGGAGGCGACTGTCATTCCGTTACTGGCCCTCACTCTTTGGCTACTATAACATCACACTGGCTAAGAGGTGAACACCGGTTACTGCACAGTCACTGTGTGTGTGTGAATTTCCAATATGAATAACAACATGTACTGAACCATCAAAAAATAGTAATTGATTCAGTGTTTCCCACAGACCAGGTAGCGATTTGTGGTGCTCCACTGTGCCGATGAGGGAATCGTGCGCGGTGGTGTCGTGGCGGTCGGTGGAGTCGGTCATTGGGGTGTATGCAAAGTGTTTACAGCGGGCGGTGTTCAAACACACAGTATTTTTCTTCAGAGTCACCTGCTGGGACTATTTTAAAGCTACAAGAAGCATTTGAGATTATTCAGTTCAATCCAAATTCTTTTAAGTTCTTTAAGAGAAGACAACTAAAACAATTTTTCCCAGAACCCTGCCTGGTTTCATTCCTCGACCCAACTTTACATTACAGGGCAGGCCATTAGTTTGCTGGGCTTGATGGTGGAAAACCTGTCTTTTAAATTTATGAAAATTACTCACCAAAATTGAAGTTAAAGTTTAGTTTTTACTAGAGATGCACCGATTGCGATTTTTTGGGCCGATTCCGATTTCCCATGGAGTGTGACCTGCCGATACCGATTTTGGCCGATTCCGATTTCATTTTTTCAAACCACTTCACAGCACGCACACAGACTATTTTCTTTTTATCTTTTCTTTAATAGAACATTCTGCCAGATTTTCAGTAATAAATTTTCAACACCTCAAAGGTTGAAAACAAACAAAAAGACATTGTTCTTTGTAAAATCTTTCTTCATGTTTGGTATTAACATATTAATTCCTGAAATAGGAAATTCACACAAACATTTTTCTTTTCCCATCCAATATCTGGCACAAAAACAACTTCCCCCTCATATATTATTTGCCTATTACTATGGAACGCACTTTCATAAGCCTATTTACATCTGAAAACTTACGCCTTATACAGTGGTATGCAAAAGTTTGGGCACCCCTGGTCAAAATTGCTGTTACTGTAAACAGTTCAGCAAGTTGAAGATGAAATGATCTCCAAAAGGCATAAAGTTAAAGATGACTCATTCCCTTTATATTTTAAGCAAAAACAATTTTTTCTTTTCATCTTTTACATTTTCAAAATGACAAAAAAGGAAAAGGGCCCGAAGCAAAAGTTTGGGCACCCTGCATGGTTAGTACCTAGTAACACCCGCTTTGGCAAGTATCACAGCTTATAAACACTTTTTATAGCCAGCTAATAATCTTTCAGTTCTTACCTGGGGGATTTTCACACATTCGTCCTTGCGAAAGGCTTCCAGTTCTACAAGTTTCTTGGGCTGTCTTGCATGCGCTGCTCTTTTGAGATCTATCCACAGATTTTCAATGATGTTTAGGTCAGGGGACTGTGAGGGCCTGGGCAAAACCTTCAGCTTGGGCCTCTTGAGGGATTCCATTGTAGATTTTGAGGTGTGTTTTGGATCATCGTCTTATTGTAGGACCCGTCCTCTTTTTAACTTCAACTTTTTTACAGATGGTGTGATGTTTGCTTCCAGAGTTTGCTGGTATTTATTCGAATCCATGCTTCCCTCGACCAGTGAAATGTGCCCTGTGCCACTGGCTGCAACACGACCCCAAAGCATGATCGATCCACACCCATGCTTCAGAGTCGGAGAGGTGTTCTTTTCCTGGAATTCGGCACCTTTTTTCTCCAAACATACCTTTGCACATTGTGGCCAAAAAGTTCTATTTTGATTTCATCAGTCCACAGGACTTGTTTCCAAAATGCATCAGGCTTATTTAGATGTTCATTTGCAAACTTCAGACGCTGAATTTTGGGGCTCGGACACAGGAACGGTTTTCTTCTGATGACTCTCCCATGAAGGTCATATTTGTTCAGGTGTCGCTGCATAGTAGAACAGTGCACCACCACTCCAGGGTCTGCTAAATCTTTCTGAAGGTCTTTTGCAGTCAAACAGGGGTTTTTATTTGCCTTTCTAGCAATCCAACGAGCAGTTCTTTCAGAAAGTTTTCTTCATCTTCCAGACCTCACCTTGATCTCCACTGTTTCTGTTAACTGCCATTTCTTAATAACATTACAGTCTGAGGAAACAGCGACCTGAAAACACTTTGCTATGTTCTTGTAGCCTTCTCCTGCTTTGTGAGCATCAATTATTTTATTATTCAGAATGCGAGGGAGTTGCTTAGAGGAGCCCATGGCTGTTGATTTTAGGGACAAGTTTGAGGAGTCAGAGAATTTATACAGCTTTGAAATCTGCATCATCTGACCTTTCCTAACGAAGAATTTGAACAAGCCACAGCTCAATAAGCTAATTAAGGTCTGGAACCTTGGGAAAAGTTACTTGAGGACTCAAATGTATTGGGGTGCCCAAACTTTCGCATGGTGTTCCTTTTCTTTTTTCACTCTCCAATTGTACAAAACAAAAATAATACACAAATCTTGCGGAAAACGCTGAAAAGAAATGTGTCGTCTTTACCTTTATGCCTTTTGGTGATCAGTTCATCTTCTGCTCACTTAACTATTCACAGTAACAGACATTTTCAGTAAGGGTGCCCAAACTTCTGCATGCCACTGTAGAACAACCCATATCTTCATTCAGTATCAAAACACAAAAATAATTTCCAGTCATACTTATACCATAGCCATTCTATCATCTTTGTCAAATGTGTATTTGTAGAGTAATTTCCAATGGAATCAAGTGCAACCAAGGCTGCAAAACAAACAAAAAGACATTTTTTTTCTCTCTCTCTTTGTACAACTCTAACTAGATGTTTGGTAACAGGCTAACGTATTAATTCCTGTAATGGGAAATTCACACAACCACAAACATTTTCTTCTTTTCACATCCAATATCTGGCACAAAAAAAAAATTCACTATATTTGGATATCCAAATATAGTGAAATTTTTTTGTTGTTAACGGCGCGTGCGCCGGAGCTCGTTAGGCGTGCAGGACTGACACTGTTCTGCGCGAGCGCAACACAATCGCACTAGAAAGCATGTTCAAGCTGCCAGTGTAGCTGCAGTCTTTTTAGTTGTGAATTACGAGTATTTCCACTTTCATCTCTATGTGATACACAAGTTTTGATCGGCAGAAAATCGGCATATTTTAATTTTGACCGGCCGGTCGCCAGTCATGGCCGATCACGTGAAAATCGGCCGATTCCGATCGGCAGCCGGTCAATCGGTGCGTCTCTGGTTTTTACCTTAGTTTTTTGCCTTTTTGGTGGCAATCTTTCAATCATTCTTTAGTTGACATTTCAAGGAATAAATTGCAAAAAACAAGCTGGAGGTTTTTATTTTAAATATTGAACTCAACACTTACCTCAACCAATACTAAAATGAAATAAATAGTATAATGTGACAACAAAATAATAAAATATCATAATTAGATGTAAGAAACCACTTAAGGTAACACCAAGGCAACTAACGATAATGAAAAAGCATTACCCTATGGTGCAAAGCCTGCATGCCCTATCAGAACATTTAATTCTGCGTGGCTTCCTGAAAAAAAACTCAAGTGCCCTATCATAAGGGAAGTCATTGCTGAAGCGGGATAAACGGGATAATGCAATAAGGCCGGTTCCTCGCGTCAAGCTGCTACTGTATGCATCAAAATTGGTTTATAGCCTGACTCGGGGATGTCCGTTTCCTGTAAGCCAAGAAGGCTATGATAAGCTCATCACGAGCACGACGTAGGCTACCTTTTAAAATAAGGGGTCGGAAGGCGAATCGGGAAGGCTGCGTTATTTTTAATTAGCTTAACAGGCCTACTTGCAGTCCGGGTATATGCGCACCGGCAGGCCTGTGGACACGTCTCTCTCTCTCTCTTTGCGTGGGTGTGCGCGCGCGCGTGAACGAGAAGAAAGAGCACTATGAATGAACGGAACGATACACAACGGAATTTTTTTTTTTTTTTTCCAAAATCGCGAGTCTGATTGTGTGGCGATAGGAATCCATTGTGTGGCGCTGCGCAACACAATGGTCTATGTATGGGAAACCCTGTGATTAAAACAACAGGTGTGTGTGTGTGTACACAGGTATATCAGCATCCTGCCCGTCATCCCTGTCACTCTGCACCTGACCCCTCAGGAAGCCATCGAGATGCGACACCCTCAGGATACCCAGCATGCGCCACGGGTCAGCGCCAGAACCTCGCAGCTCCAAACCGACCTCACGCTGTACAAGTCAGTGTCTCCTCATGATGATCTTCCATCACTGTACAAATCTACCAACGTTAATCACAATATTAATATCATAATTAAAGGAGATACACAGAGCCTTTATTTTTAAATATATTTCTGAGTGGATAGCATCTCCATCCTTGACTCTTGTATGCTGCATAAATGGGAATAAAAAATATATGTTTTTGAGAGTTAAAATCGACCGCAAAGTTGTCATTGGAGCTGCCCCGCTGAGCCAGCCAGCCCTGAGTGCATGATGTCACTGCGGTAACTGGTTTTAAGGCCGAGGCCTTTTACAGCTATAGACCAAAGCCAGACTCGGCAGGCGAGAGTGGTTGTAATGGCCTCTTCGTTCGGATTTACTGGAGATTCTTCAGATTCCTCAGATAGTAATACATCTGACTGTGATAGTCCTGAAATTGGAGTGTGTGTACATGCTACTGCTATTGAGGTTTTTCACCTGACATCACAGAGTCACGTGACGCCCCGGTGTCTGCCATTTTGAACGTCAAGCTAGCTAATGTCAACAACAGTAGCTGGTATGTTACTGTAGCAATGTTTACGTTCAGTCATTTGGATGACTGTTAAAACCTTTCAGTCTCAAGTTTTTCCTTTACTGTATTTACTAGTTTACTGAGCTAGCGCGCACCGGCCGCCGGGGAGCTAGCGCGCGCTAGCTCCCAGCTTGCCCGAGCGCGCTAGCTCAGTAAACTAGTAAATACAGTAAAGGAAAAACTTGAGACTGAAAGGTTTTAACAGTCATCCAAATGACTGAACGTAAACATTGCTACAGTAACATACCAGCTACTGTTGTTGACATTAGCTAATGCTAACAGCTAGTGCACTGCTACAACTACACCGACCCTAATAATACAGTTCTTCATCATTGCCTGGTAACAGCAAATTTATAACGGGCCATGTCTCAACAGACTAAGAAGTTATTTCAATGACATTTAATAACATTTTGTTTATCCTGAGGACCGAAAGTAAATGAAAATGTGAACAAACCTTAGCTGTAATAAGATGGCGACCACCGGCTCCAGGGACGACCCGCTGATGTAGGCATGTTACCCAGCCTGACACAAAATATTTGTAGGCATCCAAACTCTTATACGCTTTCAGATCAATACCTGTGTATGGCGATGGGTTTTTAACGACATAGGTATACAGATCATGTGGGCCGAAGTCAGGTAAAGACGAGGGCTTCGTGTACTTCCGTACGTCAGTGAACAATCCTGGTGGAAGCAGGTAAACGTTGTTCTCTAAGCCTGCTAACCTCAATTTTTGCAAATACCTCTCCCTCTGCTCGCCCTGTAAATGCCCTACGTCGCTGGATAGTGAAGGTGTTTTCTGCATCTCGCTCCTTTTTCTTTTATGTTTTTCGTTTGTCGCCTTCCTCGCATTCAAACTGATTCGAGCCGTGCCGTCCAAAATGGCAGCATCACATGACTTGGTCACGTGGGTGAAATACCTCAATACACGTAGAACCGTATCAGTTTGAACCATCGGAAAGTGAATCCCATAGTAACACGTCGGCCACGGAGGCCCCCACCTTACAAAATAAAGCCGTCTAGAGAATTGGATGGAATTGAATTGACAGTCTCATGTGACTCTCATTAAAACAGGATGGGTGTTATAACTTATGCAACATACATGTCCATGCATGCATTTTCACTGATAAAACATAAAAGCCTAATTAAATAATCAGATGAACTGAGACAATCACATTCTGAAGCAAATTAAATAATCTTATACCGCTAACTTAAACACGCAATACAAGTTACAGGGATTAATCTAAATGCAGGTAAACAAATGAGAATCGCAGCTTACCCGTCTCTGTTCTCACTTCTTGAAGGTCGATATTGTGGCTGATTTGTTTTGAAACAATCTGACTTTCAGTTCTTTGTTCATTCGCTTCTTCCACGTAAGGGTGAGATATTGCTGCTGAGGTGAGCATATCCAGCAGAGAAATCAGACGGCTGGTCCACTCGTTCTCCATTTTCTCCACACTGAGTACTCCGCCATTACTGCTCGCCTCACACTCCGGGAGAACTGGTGCAGCTGAACTTACTTTCCTTTTCTTGTAGTTTTCTTTTCCTTTAATTGTTGATACTGTACCCTCTTTCAATCCGGGTTTATAGTCAACGCTCCTCAACAGATCAGAGGTCTCGTACGAGTCTTCATTAAATGTGCAGAGCAGAGGAGAGACCACTTCGTAGGCGCCCAATGTGCCCGTGAACTTCTCGCAAAACACATCCAAATCTTTGCAGTTTGAACATTCTTGGGCCATGAATGCAACGTAAATCCACCTTCTGTCGTGTTGCTGCACCGGCCAAAACCACATCTATGTGGCATGGCGATAAATTAGCTCAAAATGGAGGATCGGAGTTGCAGTTAGCTCTGTGTTTTAGTATAACGGAAATGGCGATGAGGCCGGTAGCCTTCCTGCTGTGACGTCACAGATGTCAAGGTCATTCACTCAGACCGCTACCTATATAAATAATTTTAATCGTGAAAATTATTATATGAGATTTATTGTTAACGCTTATAAAAAAAAAAACTCATACAAAAAATTATTGTATGAGATTTATTGTAAACTATTCCTGTGCCATTCTTGAGGTCTCAAAGCATTTATAAACAAAAAGTGAGGCCATGGTTCTGCGTATATGCTTTAAATATAAAAATTTATGAAATATAATTTCATTATTTGCTTATTTTCAGTAATGTGCTTTTTTTAATTTGGGAAATGAAATGAGATGAATTGGATGTGTAACAGTCCAGTGTGTGTCTTTTTTTTTTTTTAATTTCTGCTCTTTTTTTATTGTTTACAATTAATTAAAAAAATACCACAAAAAATACTGTTACACTTCTAAATTTAAATTTCTTTAATCTAGTTCCTCTGCCCAATTAAAAAAAAAAAAAGACTGAAAATAAGGAAACAAATGTCATGTTTCAGAATAATTAATTTTTTAAATTGAATTATTCGTTTTATTTTTCAACAATTTAGACTTGTTTATACGTCTGAAGATTTTAATATTTGATATATATATATATAAAAAAAATCACAAATAAAAAATGTACAAGTTGGAAAACACAATTAAATACGTAATTTAGTCATATTTAATTAGTTTTTAAATATATGCTGTTCAAGACGACATAACTATAACTTGTATACAACCCCGATTCCAAAAAAGTTGGGACAAAGTACAAATTGTAAATAAAAACGGAATGCAATGATGTGGAAGTTTCAAAATTCCATATTTTATTCAGAATAGAACATAGATGACATATCAAATGTTTAAACTGAGAAAATGTATCATTTAAAGAGAAAAATTAGGTGATTTTAAATTTCATGACAACAACACATCTCAAAAAAGTTGGGACAAGGCCATGTTTCCCACTGTGAGACATCCCCTTTTCTCTTTACAACAGTCTGTAAACGTCTGGGGACTGAGGAGACAAGTTGCTCAAGTTTAGGGATAGGAATGTTAACCCATTCTTGTCTAATGTAGGATTCTAGTTGCTCAACTGTCTTCGGTCTTTTTTGTCGTATCTTCCGTTTTATGATGCGCCAAATGTTTTCTATGGGTGAAAGATCTGGACTGCAGGCTGGCCAGTTCAGTACCCGGACCCTTCTTCTACGCAGCCATGATGCTGTAATTGATGCAGTATGTGGTTTGGCATTGTCATGTTGGAAAATGCAAGGTCTTCCCTGAAAGAGACGTCGTCTGGATGGGAGCATATGTTGCTCTAGAACCTGGATATACCTTTCAGCATTGATGGTGTCTTTCCAGATGTGTAAGCTGCCCATGCCACACGCACTAATGCAACCCCATACCATCAGAGATGCAGGCTTCTGAACTGAGCGCCGATAACAACTTGGGTCGTCCTTCTCCTCTTTAGTCCGAATGACACGGCGTCCCTGATTTCCATAAAGAACTTCAAATTTTGATTCGTCTGACCACAGAACAGTTTTCCACTTTGCCACAGTCCATTTTAAATGAGCCTTGGCTCAGAGAAGATGTCTGCGCTTCTGGATCGTGTTTAGATACGGCTTCTTCTTTGAACTATAGAGTTTTAGCTGGCAACGGCAGATGGCACGGTGAATTGTGTTCACAGATAATGTTCTCTGGAAATATTCCTGAGCCCATTTTGTGATTTCCAATACAGAAGCATGCCTGTATGTGATGCAGTGCCGTCTAAGGGCCCGAAGATCACGGGCACCCAGTATGGTTTTCCGGTCTTGACCCTTACGCACAGAGATTCTTCCAGATTCTCTGAATCTTTTGATGATATTATGCACTGTAGATGATGATATGTTCAAACTCTTTGCAATTTTACACTGTTGAACTCCTTTCTGATATTGCTCCACTATTTGTCAGCACAGAATTAGGGGGATTGGTGATCCTCTTCCCATCTTTACTTCTGAGAGCCGCTGCCACTCCAAGATGCTCTTTTTATACCCAGTCATATTAATGACCTATTGCCAATTGACCTAATGAGTTGCAATTTGGTCCTCCAGCTGTTCCTTTTTTGTACCTTTAACTTTTCCAGCCTCTTATTGCCCCTGTCCCAACTTTTCTGAGATGTGTTGCTGTCATGAAATTTCAAATGAGCCAATATTTGGCATGAAATTTCAAAATGTCTCACTTTCGACATTTGATATGTTGTCTGTTCTATTGTGAATACAATATCAGTTTTTGAGATTTGTAAATTTTTGCATTCCGTTTTTATTTACAATTTGTACTTTGTCCCAACTTTTTTGGAATCGGGGTTGTCTCATCTTAATTATGCACAATTATGAATTATATTATTATATCCTGAAGGGTATTTTAAAACCTAAAACTGCCATAATTGACCCTCTGGGGTGTGAGGGTATTTTTTGGCACTCTAATGATTTTAGTGTGCTCTGATGTCAGTTTCAACAAACCTAAGCAGTATTTTCAAAGTCATGTGATTGATTCTTTTTTGTATTAACACAATTTCAGCTACAATAATATCTCTCTAGTCTGTATGTCATTATTGTACTTAAAAACAAACAAACAAATAAACGAAGATGTTGTAAAAAGCAGTTTTATATCTGTGTTGGAATGTGTGAAAAACATGACCTTACCCATTGTGTTGAACTGTTTTGATCACTTGAGCTGATTCTGTTCAGTCTGAGGAATGCATCGAGCACAAAAACTTAAATCTGCTCCATTGATTTGGACAATTAACTGGCCATCAAAAAAATGTATGTCCTGTTGTTTTTGGGATAAAGGGTTGGCAGTGGGAGGGGTATTCAATGAGAAGAGTAAAAAATTTCCATTCCATTCAATGAGAAGAGTGAAAACTCCTCCCACTGCCAACTCTTAATCCCATCAGGTCAAGTCCCAATGGGTAAGGTCGTGTTTTTTCACACATTCCAACACAGTTCTAAAACTGCTTTTTACAACAGCTTCATTTATCTGGTATTTGACTTTATTTTGGTATTTGACTCGATTCCGTGTGTCTTGAAATTAACTCTTGTACTATTTTACCCAGTTCAGAGCTACAGTCAACTTTGTTACACAATTACTCTGTAATTTTGCTCCAACTCCAAATTTTACTCTCTAAACTCAAAATAGAGCAAAATTTAACTATTTTTATAGGAAAACTTTTAACTCTGGAAAAATTGCTCAGTCATTTTTCCTGTGTCTACACTACAGCGCACGGATATCAACCGATCTGCTCATCAGAAATAGGAGAAATATTCACACTTACTCGAGTTGCTCTTCGGCTGGAGTCACTGTTCATCATCAGTGTTGCAGTTGTCAAGACTGAATTGAATCGCTGTCCGAATCATCTAAAGCATGTAAAATCCGCATGCCATCTCGCAACAAGTTTTACCTCCAAATAGCCTGAACTATGTCTGACAGATTTTATCCTGTTTACGGTGGGCGTTCCTGAGAGAAACCAATCGAAACCATGAAAGTGATCATCATGCCGTTACCATGGGAACAGTCTTTTATGAATGCATAAGTGGGCTGTCAGTGCTCTGACTCTGGCGTGACTGTGGAAGGTGACGAGTTTTATGTTTCATCTAATTTAGGTTATTTAAAAACTGTAATATTATTTGGCAGTGGGCACATAGGAAAGTGTAAAGTATAAAGTTTCTGTCAATATGTTTTTCATGCTTGGGTGATAAAAACTTGTGAAGATATTTATCTAAATACATGACCTACTCATTCTAAACCTGTCGAGATTCACTGGAGAAGATCTCGACCCCAGAGAGTTAAATTGAAAACAACTACGTTATTGAAAATAAACAATGTTTTGTTTCATAATAATTGACAGCCCAACTCTTGTTTATTTATGTATTACTGTAATTAGTGCGCTTGCTCAAGCACACAGCAGCTGAAGGCAAGCACACTATTGTTCTTCTTAAGTTTACTTATTCTGCCTTATTCCGACACGTTTTTTGGATCCACTCCTCCTCCTAGGGCGTTCGAGATAGAGACACCGTTCCAACTCTGAGACGTCTGGCCCGAAGTGGTGTAGTGTGCTTGTATACAGCTTTTGGATCAATGCGCCCGTTCTCTTGTTCTTGTCGTTTTTCTTTTGTTTTTTTCCCATAGAGAATGAATAGGGCTCATGAATCGACTCGTCCTACTTGGACACGCTCCATCGCAGATGCACCAAACCTCATGTGATACTTCAGGCCAACTCCCCCGACACATACATGCAATCAGTTCTGACCCGCACTCATATTTTTCCTTTCTTTTTGCTCATCCCTTTTTCCTCCATAGGCTTGCATTGATTTTTGGCCCCATTGAAAATGAATGGTGTTTGAGGAGAAAAACTTTCACTCTCCATCAATTTTTTTAACCAAGTGACCAAACTTCAAGAACCTTCACTTGATGCCTCAGGCCAAGTCCCCGCACAGATCCATCCCCTCATCTGAGACCTGCACTCGTATTTTCCTTGGTTTTCACGCATCTCTTTTTACCTCCATAGGCTTCCATTGATTTTTGGCCCCATTCAAATGAATGGAGTTTTGCTCAGTAACACTTCACCACACATCCACCAAACTTCATACGGCACCTCAGGCCAAACCACCATCACACACATGATATCGGTTCTGACCCGCACTCGGCTTTCTCTCGCCTTTCATCTGTCCATTTTGCCGCTAATCAGTGGAAGCTTGACTGAGTCGTTCCTCCCTTCCCCCATCGGTGATGATGCATTTGGCAAGGATCTGCTCATTTCAGACTTTGACAGCAAATCAACTTCAACTCAATGGCCACTTTATTAGGAATACTTACATGCACACACGATAGCAATTAGCATATACACTACCGTTCAAAAGTTTGGGGTCACTTTGAAATGTCCTTATTTTTGAAAGAAAAGCACTGTTTTTTTTCAATGAAGATCACTTTAAACTAATCAGAAATCCACTCTATACATTGCTAATGGGGCGGCATGGTGGTGTAGTGATTAGCGCTGTCGCCTCACAGCAAGAAGGTCCTGGGTTCGAGCCCCGTGGCCGGCGAGGGCCTTTCTGTGCGGAGTTTGCATGTTCTCCCCGTGTCCGCGTGGGTTTCCTCCGGGTGCTCCGGTTTCCCCCACAGTCCAAAGACATGCAGGTTAGGTTAACTGGTGGCTCTAAATTGAGCGTAAGTGTGAATGTGAGTGTGAATGGTTGTCTGTGTCGATGTGTCAGCCCTGTGATGACCTGGCGACTTGTCCAGGGTGTACCCCGCCTTTCACCCGTAGTCAGCTGGGATAGGATCCAGCTCGCCTGCGACCCTGTAGAACAGGATAAAGCGGCTACAGATAATGAGATGAGATGACATTGCTAATGTGGTAAATGACTATTCTAGCTGCAAATGTCTGGTTTTTGGTGCAATATCTCCATAGGTGTATAGAGGCCCATTTCCAGCAACTCTCACTCCAGTGTTCTAATGGTACAATGTGTTTGCTCATTGCCTCAGAAGGCTAATGGAGGATTAGAAAACCCTTGTACAATCATGTTAGCACAGCTGAAAACAGTTGAGCTCTTTAGAGAAGCTATAAAACTGACCTTCCTTTGAGCAGATTGAGTTTCTGGAGCATCACATTTGTGGGGTCGATTAAATGCTCAAAATGGCCAGAAAAATGTCTCGACTATATTTTCTATTCATTTTACAACTTATGGTGGGAAATAAAAGTGTGACTTTTCATGGAAAACACAAAATTGTCTGGGTGACCCCAAACTTTTGAACGGTAGTGTAAGCATTCACGTGTTACCATGCTAGCTGTTAGCATGTTACCCATTACGATATTATGCCTGCTGTTAGCTCGCGAGTTGTTAGCATGTTCACCATTAGCATGTTATCATGAGAGCTGTTAACATGTTAGGATTAACATGGTAGCATGCAGAGTTCGCAAGTTTGCTGTTAGCGAGTTCGCCTGAGCATGTTAGCATGTTAGCTGTTAGCATGTCACCCTCAGCATGTTAGCATGCTAAAAGTTAACATACTAGCCATTAGCATGTTAGCTGTTAGCATGATAGCTGTCAGCATATTAGCTTTAAAGTGTTAGAATTTTAACAAATAGCATGTTAATCATTAGCATGTTAGAATGCTAGCTGTTAGCATGTTATCTCTTAGCATTAACATGTTAACATGCTAGCTTTTAGCATGTTAGTATGCTGTTAGCATGTTAGTATGCTAACTGTTAGCATGCTAGTTGTTAGCATGCTGGCATTAAAGGGCTGATGACATGAACATGACTCTAAGCAATTTCTTAAATAAACTATACAACATGGCAAACATGTTAGATTTCTGTTATAATTACATGAAAAGAAGCTGTTGTTACGCGAATATCCAACTTTTAATTGCACAGCGCAAGAAAACTGGGTCCGTGGCTCGCGGCCATGCTGTGACGTCAGCGGAAGAACACGCTGCGGTTCACTGGCTGTTCTACTCAATGGAAATGGCGCATGAAAACGCCGGTGAACTTTCTAGTGCTAGCTCTTCAACAACCAAATACTGGTACTTTAAGCAGTGATCATGATGGCATGATTTTATCTGATTTTAAATAAATGAGATTGATAATAATGTGAATGTTCACAACTAGTACATACAAACTCTGCAGCTTCTGATTCAGCAGCTGCGTCAGACTCCGCAAAAACATCAGCAAGAACCTACAATATAAATGGAAATGCAATACACTAAGCTCAAATGACTTTTGGAAAGTATAATTCCTAAATTTTTTCTACATATTCTTGAAGTCGGTCATCGGGGTACTTGCTACCGTTCCCTAACAACGCATGGCAAAGGGTAAAGTGTAGTGTTGCTACGAGTACTTGCTAAAGCCTTCGGTGGAAGATCCTCAATGTGCTGATAAGACATACAGTTCTATATAACACACAAGTGTCATGATAATCACAAAACAGGTGCAAATTGTTAAAATACCTAATTTATAAGCAATCATGTGTTGATCTCTTCCGAATAGAATCTATGATAGTCTCCCCTCTTTACCCTTTGCCTCTCGTTGCTAGGTGGCAGTTACATGAAAGCCGCAAGCTTTCACAAGCAAATACATGACTGATATCACGCCGACTTTATGATTACATTTATGATTATCATGAATGTGTACTCTATGATGTGTACTCTATGAGCGCTCTGGAGCGAGTCACTTCCAAGATGGCCGCGTAGACTGCACGGTTACTATTTTTAGCATCATGTCGGAGCACTCTATAGCTCTACGTACCTTTATCTTATGTCGTTTCTCAACACATGTTCTGACAGGAGGACTGTCTTTGGAGGAGACGGCTTGTCCCAGGCGACTGCTGGATCCGGCATAGCTACTAGTAGACCCCCTCTGGAATACTGTAGGCACTGCTGATGGTAGCAGCACACGTTTGTGCTGAACTGAACACCCAAGAGATTCTTTTAAGCTGGGAAGGGTGTCAAAACAATCCAAATCGAAGTGTTCAGAGCACAGGGCGGATGTTGGTGAGGGCTCCCACTTGTCACGAGTGCGCCTGACTTGCTTCACCCACTTCGCATGCAGCTGGGGATCTCTGGGAAACTTGAATAAACTTACCCCATCCTTGTGGGTTTTGGAGCAAAAGTCGGCAACACAACGCGAAGGCATAATAACTAATATATATATATATATATGTATATAATGTATAATAATAATAATACTAATAATGATAAACTGAACACCTGTCGCATCAACAATAAACTGGTAAGTTCGGAGGAAGGTTCTTTCGCTGACGTCATATAGCTCCTCCTCCTCTTTCGTCTCCTGGGTGCTGCAGCCCCGTCAAATTTGCCCAGATAGCCGCGTTTTTTATCATAACTTGTAAAATAGGCGCCTTCGTGAATTAATATGATCATCGGGAATTACTTTTTATGTTATAAAACATCGCCAAAGATGTCAAAAACGTGTCATCAGCCCTTTAACATGTTGGTATGCTAGCTTTTAGCATGCTAGCATGATAGCTGTTCTGCTACAGCTCAGCAAGCACACTTGGCATTTTTAACAATGTGATTATTTTAGTTTATTCCATTTTGGCACAAAATCCTGTGAAATCAGTACACCACCGAATGTATATATGGAGTTTACTATGTTATTTTCACTTTTTAATGTAACGATTTACAGATACTAAAAGGTGATGTGTTAATTATTTTGCAGTAGAACTGTAACTGAAACTTTGCTATTGAATATTAAAAGCCGCTGTGTGGTGGTGGTGATGATGGATCATAATTTAACGCACAGTTCTTTCAGATTAGTTGTACAGGTAGGAAAAAATGGACTGCTGCACCTTTTGAGTGCGTGTACAGATGTTTCTGAATGATGGACTTTCCAGCTTGTTAATTTAAGGGTGTAATGGTTGAGTTTCTGTTTGTTGAGGTCAGCAGGATTTTTTTTTTTTTACTGTTGCCGAGTCAGAGGTGGTAAAGTGTCAAGGCGAATGTGGTCGAGCTCTGATGGAGAAACCCTGTGAGAGACGGGAAGTCAAATATACTTTCTCTTCCATGATGTGTGGGCAGAAAAACCTGCTTTAGTGGCTGAAACCTCTAAAAAGAGGAACTGGTTTGGTGGAGATTTAGTGGTGCTTGAAAGTTTGTGAACCCTTTAGAATTTTCTATATTTCTGCATAAATATGACCTAAAACATCATCAGATTTTCACACAAGTCCTAAAAGTAGATAAAGAGAATCCATTTAAACAAATGAGACAAAAATATTATACTTGGTCATTTATTTATTGAGGAAAATGATCCAATATTACATATCTGTGAGTGGCAAAAGTATGTGAACCTCTAGGATTAGCAGTTAATTTGAAGGTGAAATTAGAGTCAGGTGTTTTCAATCAATGGGACGACAATCAGGTGTGAGTGGGCACCCTGTTTTATTTAAAGAACAGGGATCTATCAAAGTCTGATCTTCACAACACATGTTTGTGGAAGTGTATCATGGCACGAACAAAGGAGATTTCTGAGGACCTCAGAAAAAGCGTTGTTGATGCTCATCAGGCTGGAAAAGGTTACAAAACCATCTCTAAAGAGTTTGGACTCCACCAATCCACAGTCAGACAGATTGTGTACAAATGGAGGAAATTCAAGACCATTGTTACCCTCCCCAGGAGTGGTTGACCAATAAAGATCACTCCAAGAGCAAGGCGTGTAATAGTCGGCGAGGTCACAAAGGACCCCAAGGTAACTTCTAAGCAACTGAAGGCCTCTCTCACATTGGCTAATGTTCATGAGTCCACCATCAGGAGAACACTGAACAACAAATGGTGTGCATGGCAGGGTTGCTAGGAGAAAGCCACTGCTCTCTAAAAAGAACATTGCTGCTCGTCTGCAGTTTGCTAAAGATCACATGGACAAGCCAGAAGGCTATTGGAAAGTGTTTTGTGGATGGATGAGACCAAAATAGAACTTTTTGGTTTAAATGAGAAGCGTTATGTTTGGAGAAAGGAAAACAGTGCATTCCAGCATAAGAACCTTATCCCATCTGTGAAACATGGTGGTGGTAGTATCATGGTTTGGGCCTGTTTTGCTGCATCTGGGCCAGGACGGCTTGCCATTACTGATGGAACAATGAATTCTGAATTATACCAGCGAATTCTAAAGGAAAATGTCAGGACATCTGTCCATGAACTGAATCTCAAGAGAAGGTGGGTCATGCAGCAAGACAACGACCCTCAGCACACAAGTCGTTCTACCAAAGAATGGTTAAAGAAGAATAAAGTTAATGTTTTGGAATGGCCAAGTCAAAGTCCTGACCTTAATCCAATGGAAATGTTGTGGAAGGACCTGAAGCGAGCAGTTCATGTGAGGAAACCCACCAACATCCCAGAGTTGAAGCTGTTCTGTACGGAGGAATGGGCTAAAATTCCTCCAAGCCGGTGTGCAGGACTGATCAACAGTTACCGCAAACGTTTAGTTGCAGTTATTGCTGCACAAGGGGGTCACACCAGATACTGAAAGCAGAGGTTCACATACTTTTGCCACTCACAGATATGTAATATTGGATCATTTTCCTCAATAAATAAATGACCAAGTATAATATTTTTGTCTCATTTGTTTAACTGGGTTCTCTTTATCTACTTTTAGGACTTGTGTGAAAATCTGATGATGTTTTAGGTCATATTTATGCAGAAATATAGAAAATTCTAAAGGGTTCACAAACTTTCAAGCACCATTGTAGGTTTCAGCAGAGAAATCCCCCCCAAAATTAAACATTAGTATTAATATATTGGGGAGTAACTAGATTTGTTGTTGGACAGCTAATAAAAGAGAATCCAGAGCTCATGTGTTTGAGCTAAGAGGAAAAGTCTTGTAAATATTATCAAGGTGTTCTGTAAAGTTCACTGGTGAAATCTTTTTTCATTGAAGAACGAGTCTGCAAGTTTGCCAAATATTACCATAGCATTGCCTCACCAGTGGACTCTAAATGTGTACACACACACACACACACACACACTTTGAAAGTTAAAGAAAAAATTGTGGTGCGTGGAATCATTGATGCTGTAATGGAGTGTGTGGTCTCATTGTGTGTGTGCACACAGGGTTGCTGCACTGGGCCTCTTTGCCGGGGTTCTCCTTGTTCTTCTGCTCTTCTGTCTCTATCGTGTTCTCTGTCCTCGCAACTACGGACAGAATGGAGTCCAACATGGCCGCCGTCGCCGTGGAGACCTGCCCTGTGATGAGTACGGCTACTCGCCGCCTGTCAGCGAGATTTCACCACTGCTGCTGAGAGGCCATAGCATGGTACACATGCACACGCGCACACACGCACACACCTCCAGCAAATGTATCCTCATCATCGAACACCTTAAACTGTTTCATATTTAATGTCATTTCTGAGTTAACACAAACATAACCAGTGTATTTAAAAAAAAACCTAAACTTTGTGGGTTAGTTAAGCATGAGTGTGTGTGTGTGTGTATGTCCGTCCTGAGGGTAACACTGCTGATGTTGCGAATGTTGTAGCTTTGCTAACGAGGCTAACTGTAATCATCTCTCTCTGTAGGATATCGAGTGTTTAGCGAGTGATGGTATGCTGCTGGCCAGCTGCTGTTTAGCCGGACAGATTCGTGTTTGGGATGCACAGACTGGGGACTGTCTCACTGTCATACCTAATAACGGGTAAACACACACACACACACACACACACTGCAGTTCACAATGCGAGCCATGTAATGGTCTTTTCAGTCGTGCTGAATTGTCTAATTCTCTCTGTAGTTTGAGGAGGAGTAGCAGTAGTGGATGTTGGGATCAGCGTGATGGTTGGGATCACTACGACCCCGACTCCTCCCCCAGGGCGGAGTCTTGCACCATGTCCACACCCGTTAGCGAGTACGCAGTGCGTCGTCGGCCCACTCGCCCCGCCCTGTTTGTGGACCAGCCGGACCTCACGGCACTAATAGACACCAACTTCAGCGAGCTGCCTCTGTCTCACACACCCTCAGACTACGGCTTCAACTTCGGTGGCCTGGTGGAGAAAGCGTATAAAGAGCACGAGGTGACGCCGCCTCCGGCAACAATGCCCACACCGCTTCCCCCGACTCCTCCCACTCCACCAGCCCCTCCCATCGAGAGGCTGAGCATGCCGTCAGGAGACTGGGAGAGTTCAGTGTGGTCCATGGAGCTCCGGGGAAACCTGATCGCTGCAGGGAGAAGCAACGGCAAACTGGAGGTCTCACACACACACACACACACACAGAGTCCTGTACTACACTGCCTTCGTATCATACGCACTGCTTTACTGGCTGAAATGGTCACATGATCATTTATACAAAACTGAGTGTCTCACTGATGTTCATGTGCCACAATAAAATAAATAACTTAAATCATTACGATAAATCTATAAATGTTAAATAATCTCTCTCTGGTGAAAAATCTTCATCAGAGGAGACAGACAAGAAAACAGCGTGTCAAATCTAAATAACGTGTGTGTGTGTGTGTGTGTGTGTGTGTGTGTCCGTGTCCCCTTCAGTTGTGGGATGCTGTGGAGGGACTGCTGCGATGCTGCAATGAAGACGGATCCTCAGGAATCACCGCCTTGGCTTTCCTTAACAATAGGTATGTTTATAATGTGTACACACACACACACACACACACACACAGAGCACTGTATTCTGATCTTGACACTGTGTGTGTGTGCGTGCATTGCAGGATCGTTGCAGCTCGGCTGAACGGTTCTCTAGATTTTTTCACCGTGGACATCAACAAACCGCTACTGCAGCACCGAGGTAACACACACACACACACACACACACACACACACACACACACTGTATCCCTTTAACCATAAATGTCGTTATTTAACCAAGACATGTTTGTCATAATAATAAATGTTTGAGACTGTTAATTCTGTGTGTGTGTTAATTCCAGGGCCCCCGGGTCGTAGCAGTCTGCCACCGTCACCTTGTTACAGCAGCGAGGATGCGATCAGCTGCCAGCTCACACGCTCGGTTCAGTGCGCTCACCAGAAACCCATCACTGTGCTCAAAGCTGCAGCGGGTCGAGTCGTCACCGGCAGCCAGGACCACACAGTCAGAGTAAAGATCTCTCTCACACACACACACACACACACACAGACACAGGGGTTGACAAAATAAATTTCACATATTTTGAGTTGCCTAGCACATACATGTCAACCTTTAGTTACCCATGCTCTTACAAAACCTCTACCTTTCCCTTACATACACCCATGAGCCCTTATACACGAGAAAAAATTCCAATCTATAATCCACAGCACTGATTTGTTTTATTCTACATTATACACTCCTGTTGTAATCGGCTTATTTATCACACTGCATCAAGTTAAAGGGATCAAATAAGCATGTACTGAATAAAAAGAAATTTTAGCTCCCAGAGAAAACAACTGAATTAAAAAGGACTATATGTACAGTCTCATCTCATCTCATTATCTGTAGCCGCTTTATCCTGTTCTACAGGGTCGCAGGCGAGCTGGAGCCTATCCCAGCTGACTACGGGCGAAAGGCGGGGTACACCCTGGACAAGTCGCCAGGTCATCACAGGGCTGACACATAGACACAGACAACCATTCACACTCACATTCACACCTACGGTCAATTTAGAGTCACCAGTTAACCTAACCTGCATGTCTTTGGACTGTGGGGGAAACCGGAGCACCCGGAGGAAACCCACGCGGACACGGGGAGAACATGCAAACTCCACACAGAAAGGCCCTCGCCGGCCACGGGGCTCGAACCCAGGACCTTCTTGCTGTGAGGCAACAGCGCTAACCACTACACCACCGTGCCGCCCAACTATAAACTTAATTATTTAATATACATTGTATCAGTAATACCATAATTATTGATGTAAATTTTGCAAATAAAATGTATTAATATTAAATAGTTCATAAAAATTTATAGATGAAAGTCTTCCGGATTTACCCGGAAATCCGGATATTTGACAAAACTCTTGAAAATCTCCGGTTTTCCAAATGGAGAAATTTATTTTTCGGATTTTTCGCATTCCTAGACGCGGTGTAATACTTCACATCGTCCTTGCATGGGCGCGGTCCTTACACTAGCGTTCAAAAGTTTGGGGTCACTTTGAAATGTCCTTATTTTTGAAAGAAAAGCACTGTTCTCTTCAATGAAGATCACTTTAAACTAATCAGAAATCCACTCTATACATTGCTAATGTGGTAAATGACTATTCTAGCTGCAAATGTCTGGTTTTTGGTGCAATATCTCCATAGGTGTATAGAGGCCCATTTCCAGCAACTCTCACTCCAGTGTTCTAATGGTACAATGTGTTTGCTCATTGCCTCAGAAGGCTAATGGATGATTAGAAAACCCTTGTACAATCATGTTAGCACAGCTGAAAACAGTTGAGCTCTTTAGAGAAGCTATAAAACTGACCTTCCTTTGAGCCAGGGCTTTGAACCGGTTCAAGGAACAAAAACGAAAACCGGGAACTTTTTCTATTTCACATGGAACAGAAACGAAACCAGAAACTTTATTATTTTTTATGTTCCGGAACAGAAACGTTTATTAAAAATAATGGTAACCGGTTAATACCGGTTTTTATTTCGTTCCTCAAAGTTTCCGTAGCCTACAAATAAAAAAGTCATTCTTCTCCTGCGCAAGTTTCTATGACCCGCTGGGGTTCACTTCCTGTGTGACGTTCGCTGACTGAATGGAGAGAGCGGGAGGGTGGACTACTATCACGTCTCCACATCTTAAATAAGAGGTAAATATTGCAGTCTATCGTTATTCAAAAACGTTAATTTCAAACACGATATCAATATATTTATCCACATTAATGAGAGGCTCGCGAACATTAAATGACGTTAACCTCTGTTAGCCTATCAATGCATACAGGGCTTTCCACTAAGGCTCATACTAGCCAGCCATGACAAATAAGTAGCCAGCCGGGGGGGGGTGTTAAACACAAAATAAACTCCGCCGAGTGGGCGCACGCGCGCACTATTGCCTCCGCCGAGTGCGCGCACGCGCACACCGCATGTCGGGGCCGCGGATCAGCGAAGTCGGCGGGGAATTTGTGGTTATTATCGGTACAAACAGCGCGAATCACAACTTAAATGAGTGCGGTTCAGTTTGACATTGTCAGTCCGTTAGATAAACATTTAATTTTATTAAAATCGAAAATTAATATTTAGAGCCTGTGGGCTACAAAAATAATAGTCATTAAAGTAGCCGGCTGGACTTAATTGTGTGCCGGCTGTATGGCCGGCAGCCGGCGCTTGTGGAAAGCCCTGTATAGGGCCTGACTAGCCTTTGGTAACACACTAAATGAATTCTCTTTCATTTTTGGCACTTTTTCTGTTTGTGTAGATGGGAAGACATACTGAGAATCCAAATCGCCAACATTTGAAATAATAATTGTTTTGAATTATTTCTTGTCTTATTTAATGAAGGTTGTAATAGAATTAGCCTACATTTGGCTTAAGCTGGATGAGACAGAGACATAATTTTATAGCCATTTGTTAAACAGCTGACAGGGAACGTAATTAACCGTTCCGGGAACGAAATTTTTTTGTTCTAACCGGTTCGGGAACGTCTATTTAATGGTGGAACCCAAAACCGGAAACGTTAAAATTCCGTTTCTGTTCGGAACAAACCAATAGGAAAAAAATTCTGGTTCAAAGCCCTGCTTTGAGCAGATTGAGTTTCTGGAGCATCACATTTGTGGGGTCGATTAAATGCTCAAAATGGCCAGAAAAATGTCTTGACTATATTTTCTATTCATTTTACAACTTATGGTGGTAAATAAAAGCGTGACTTTTCATGGAAAACACAAAATTGTCTGGGTGACCCCAAACTTTTGAACGGTAGTGTACATAGCCCAAACACAGTTCACTGATTCAAAGACAGGTGTTCTTTGTTAACGGCGTGTGTGCCGGAGCTCGTCAGGTGCGCGCGCCCAAGGTGCGCCTTCAGGTGCACGTGCTAAGGCGCGCAGGACTGACACCGTTCTGTGCAAGCGCAACACAATCGCACTAGAAAGCATGTTCAAGCTGCCAGTGTAGCTGCAGGCTTTTTAGTTGCGCATTACGAATATTTTCTCGTGTTAATAATTCGCCATGTCAAAACAAGCAAAACTTTCCTCTTTCTTTCGACGTGAAGAGAGGTAAGCAATTTATTATATATTTTTTTCCATCAAAGTTGCATTTTGTGGCTTCGAAGCTGAGTTTTAGTGCCGTTTCTAGAACACATCAAGAAAACGTGGAAGAAACAGCAATAATGGAAGAGCCGGTTTCTAATGGGCCTTTTCCACTACCCTTTTTCAGCTCACTTCAGCCCGACACGGCTCGCATTTCGACTACCTCAGAGCAGCACGACTGAGCTCACTTCAGCCCTACTCAGCACCCAAAACTCGCACGGTTTTGGAGTGAGGCTGAAGCGAGCCAAACCGAGCCGAGTGGGGCTAGGGGCGTGAGGAGACACTCCCCTGTGCACTGATTGGTGAGGAGGAGTGTCCTCACATGCCCACACACGCCCTGCGAGCACGCTGGGAACCACCATCTGTAAACACCGTAAACCCGGAAGAAGAAGAATTACGACAAATTATGCGCCTCGCCTCATCTATACGCTCTTGCCAGTATCTGTTGGCGTTGTCGGTGACAACAAGCCACAGCACCAAGACCAGCAACACTAACGACTCCATGTCCTCCATGTTTATTGTTTACTATCCGGGTCGTGAGACTACCGCTTAAAAGATCACTGATGTCACTGTTTGCGCCGCCTAACGACATCACGTGACGTCCACCCACTTTCACTAACTCCACCCAATGTGTCCACCCACTTCCAGCCAGCACGGTTCAGCGCGGTTGTAGTCGAAATGCAACTCCAACAGCCCCACTCAGCTCGACTCAGCCCAACTCAGCACCGCACGGCTCAGCCCGACTCAGCCGCGTTGGTAGTGGAAAAGCCCCACAAGCTGCCTAAAGCTAGCAGTGGGAATTAGTGCAGCAGATTAAGTCAATATTCCAGATGAATCGTTCACTTTGTGATACAGGCACCAAATTTGGCATGAACAATGATTAGGACCCACTTTTTTTAGAAAAGCCCGTTAGCTGCCTGAAAATCCAAGATGGCGGCCATTTTTAAAGATGGCCACCATATTAAATGGAAAGTAAAGGTTTTCAGTGTAGAAATTGAGTGTATGGACATATTGTGATGTTCTGGGCATCACATTATATACAATTTGGCATGACACATTCATTAGTGCCAAAGCAAATCCAAGACGACAGATATTTTAAACTCAAATTCTCAGTTTCCATCAAGTTGATTAGAAATGCGATTTTAAAAAGTAGTAACAGTCCAAGGTCCAAATGATCTTTATCCACATAAAAATATTGTAATCAATCTCAATTGATGTTCTTTTTTATACGAGAGTGATGTCAAAGCACAACCAGGGCACACTGGTGACATCATTGCTGTGAGACTCAGCATGGGGTTCGATGTCAGCTAAGTACTATACTCACTAGTTGTAGTGTGCTAACTGTAGGACTCACTGTAGTTACAGTATAGTTTAGTGTCCCAAATGCTATCTAATCAGCCCTGTATATACACCAGCTAGTAGGCCTCGTCTAGATAGTTGTAGTATTGTAGTTAGATAGCCGCACCTGAATTGACAGGATGTGCCAGCACGGGATAGCCGAGCCAAGGGTAATGGGGCTTTAATTACCCAGATGGTGTACAGATCGCACGGGACTTAAATGCCACTGAATGAACGACCGGGCTAGGTGTAGAGCACTGATGTTTGAACCTAGTTGTATCCCATACTTCAATGTGCTTAGGTATTTTCACAGTTTTTTACAGTTGGGTGGTAAAAGGATAACCCCTCGGCCTAACCCGTCACACAAAATGTCCACTTCCAATCTGCTGAGTGGTGTATCTCAAACTGACTGGACAAAATGTTGTCTTTGTCAGACAGATAAATAAAAAGGAAGAATTGAAAACTCCTCCAATACATTATCCTTGCAGTCTTGATGGTTATTCTATGATTGCCACAAATTTACCACTCTTTCAAGCAATTAATCAGCTGGCCGCGCTATAACTCCCCGCCAACCGCCGGCTGGCCTACGCGGACCTTCACCGGGCCGTCCTCCGCGGCGTTTGGCGGGGAGTTATAGCGCGGCCAGCTGCGCCTCTCCCGTCAGGAGGGGGAGGAGGCGCGCCGCGCGCTGCTCCATCGGCCACCCCGAGGCTTCGGCGACCTGCTCGAACAATGTGAGAAACGCCTCGGGGTCGTCCTGCGGGCCCATCTTGGTCACGGTGAGGGGAGACGGGCCCGCGGCCGGGGCGCTGGTGGACCCCGCCGACGCGAGATGCCGGAGCGCCTCGCGATCTTCCTGCTGGGCCAACACCAGGGCTTCGAAGCGCCGCTCTTGCTCCTTTCGGAGCGTGACGAGCGCCTGGTGCTGGCTTTGCTGAGCCGTGGCGAGGGCGTGGACCAGGTCCGCGAACGGGGAGGATTCCATGGGGCTGCGAGGTTGGTGCTCCACCTTGTCCCGGGTTTTGGCACCACTGTAGAGCTCTCTGAAGTGTGGGTGGAGCACAGAGGACGGCAGGACAACGCTTCAGATACAAATAGGCTTTTTATTGCCAGACTTTTCAGTATAACCGCCAGTTTTAATCTGATAGCGAAACACACACACTGTGTTCTTGTCCCGGGATGAGCTCTTCTCTGCCTCCTTAAATAGGGCGCGGTTACTGGGAAAACACACAAAACACAGGTTAATTACCGTCAGGTGTAGTGATTTCTGCCACTCACCTTCCCTGGCTCCCCCCTCCTGTCACAGACCGGCGCTTGACCACGCCCCCGCTGCCACACACGTTTTAAGTGTTTCTATGTATCAATCATTAATTGTACAAAATGATTTTCATACATTTATGTATTTGTCATATCTTTCTTTGTCACATGAAGTGTTGTCTTGATAACACATGTGGCACATAATTTTAGCAAATGGATGACAGAAGATTAATTGAAAGATTTATGCCACAGAGCTGCCTTTAACTAATAATTATCACTTATTACTGACGATTGTACGTTTACTAAACAATACAATACAAAGCTCAATACTCCCAGCCTATAACATACTGAATATCAAGTTAAAATCAACCGCAATAAAAGGAAAATGATGAAAACTGGAATATCAAGGGGTCTACTGTATCAGAAGGCCCACTGCATTTCGCGAGATCGCAAGCTGTCAAGTTGCTAGAATTCAATCTTTCTAGCTATACTTTCACCCCCTACAGCTATCAGTATTACACACAATCATAGATTAATCACACAGCATTCTAATTCAAGTGAAAATGGTCTTTAAAAATACACACAAGTAGTGATTTAGTCAGAGAAACCAACTAAAACAAGTCTTCAAGTCGCCGGTCTTCATTCTCATCTTCGTTTCTGTCGTCAGAACTGTCCTCATTTTCTTCTGAAGATGAGCACTCAGGTTCAAATCTGTAAGGCTGGATACCACCAGGACATTCAGCTCTCAAAATCTCTACTTGTGGGCCATTTTCTTCTTCTGTATCGGTAAAATCAAAGCTAATTTCCTCAGCATCGCTCCTATTTTCTGGTGTGTCCGTCATTGCAACTGCACCGAGTGGTTACTGGTATGACGTCACGCAGCTGTTCCATTGACCGACAGGGGGCGCTGCGAACGCGGAAAATTTCAAGTGATGGGCATGATCAAATAAGGACCGATTACAACCGTGGGAAGCTTTTGAAAAATCGACGGTCAATTTATTTCGAATCTTGAAAGCATTCTGGTGCAGAATAATGCAACTTTTATTGCCACTGCGTGACGCCTTTAAAGATGACTGAACCACATCAAGTTTATTATGTAAACAAGGATAAGTGAAAATATTAATAATATGAAGTTAAATTGAAAATCTTCCCAGTAATTTATAACAAGAATTTAAATCTTATTCCTTTTCCGAGAGTTCTTTGTTGTACAAAGATGTTGCAGATTTGGCACGAGCTGTAATAATCACTGCTTGGGTCGCAGTTGTAGCTCCTCATCACAGCTCATTTTAATTTGCAGATGTGCAGTTCATGTGTCTGCAGCTGTATTTTTTCTGTACTCAGTATGAATTTTCCTAACCAATGAAAAAGCCCCCTCACTATCTGCATCGCTCTGTGGGAGGCACAGCAAAGCAGTAAAAAGTTGTTTCCACGTTGGAAACCTGGCAACACCCAGAGCGGTCAGTAAAAGAAAATCAGAGCACGGCAAACATGAAGATTCCATTCCCTACTACACATTTTAGAGACAGGTTACCAACGGTCGTCACCACCATTACTCTTCATTCAGTACTTTTCCGGTTTACTGATGACTGATGGGAGTAAAGAGTGCTGGCTATCTGTCACTACGTTTACATGCACATAGAGAGAATCGAATTTCTGCCGTTGCTCGACTGAAATCGAAGTTCAAAATGCCATGTATACACCTTAATTCGGCTGAAATTGAACCGAACTTGATTTCTCGGAATCGAGCTACACGACCTAGTTTATGCGATTTCTGCCGAGCTACTTTGTGCATGTATACCCTATCGAGCTAGTTGTCGAGCTACTTCCGGAAGTGACGAGTGACGAGACCACAAGCGGGAAACGCAACAGCCTCGGTCGGCGTGACAACGAATCATGACAACGGCATGAATCTTTTCTTTTTGTGGCATTGTTTGCACTGTTAAAATTTAGCTCACTTACTGTATCACCAAATACATCTGTACAGCTGTTGCATAGCTGTGAATTGTGTACATAAACCAGTCATTGTATTTGTGTGTGTGTGTGTGTGTATATATATATACACACATATATATGTCCAACATCTGAAGAATGTCAATAAAAACAAAACAATTGAACTTTTTGTGTGTTTATTAAGACATAAGTTAAATTGTAAGCAAAAAAAAAATATTTTTTTGTAAGCAAAAAATGGACTTTAGAAAAATATTATTGTGCAAAATAAGTTGTCTTACAAAACAGTGATCTGCGCCGGACAGTTTGTAGCCATAGTCTGTTAGAGCAAGCCTAACAGCTTGAACACGGAACTGCTAGTGTTGCCAGATTGGGGGTTTTAATGCCGCTTTTCCACTACAAACGCGGCTGAGTCGGGCTGAGCCGTGCCGTGCTGAGTCGAGCTGAGCGGGGCTGTTGGAGTTGCATTTCGACTACAACCGCGCTGAACTGTGCTGGCTGGAAGTGGGTGGACACATTGGGTGGAGTTAGCGAAAGTGGGTGGACGTCGCGTGATGTCGTTAAGCAGCACAAACAGTGACATCAGTGAGCTTCTAAGCGGTAGTCTCACGACCCGGATAGTAAACAATAAACATGGAGGACATGGAGTCGTTAGTGTTGCTGGTCTTGGTGCTGTGGCTTGTTGTCACCGACAACGCGGACAGATACTGGCAAGAGCGTATAGATGAGGCGAGGCGCATAAGGCTTCAGAAATTCTCGTAATTCTTCTCCTTCCGGGTTTACGGTGTTTACAGATCCCAGCGCGCTCGCGGGGCGTGTGGGCATGTGAGGACACTCCTCCTCACCAATCAGTGCACAGGGGAGTGTCTGCTCACGCCCCCAACCTCACTCGGCACGGCTTGGCTCGCTTCAGCCCCACTCCAAAACGGTGCGAGTTTTAGGGGCTAAGCAGGGCTGAAACGAGCTGAGTCGTGCTGGTTTTTGGTAGTCGAAACGCGAGCCGTGTCGGGCTGAAGTGAGCTGAAGCGAGCTGAAGTGAGCTGAAAAAGGGTAGTGGAAAAGGGCCATAAGTGCATTTTAGCGGATTTGAACATGTTTTGGGCTGGACAACATCAGCAGTATCTGGCAACACTATAGCTCTTCTTCATGACGACAACCGGAAGTGTACCAACACGATGGGGCGTGTAGCGCCACGTGTGGCTCAGGTGCACAATGCACCTTGCACAATAGCCCGATTTACTTGTGCATGTAGGATTGGATTTCTCTGGCACCCCTGCTGGGACCCTTTGCTCGATTACCAACAGCAGCTCGATTTTGACGTGCATGTAAACGTAGTCTGTGTCTACATATAATGTCTATCAGCAATTTAAATGTTTAGGGAAGCAAAACCAGAAATTGCCAGGTAACTACAGTTGCTGTTGTATAAACGGCGACTCCCAGTATCACCTCCCTAAATTATCATGATAATGGAGGAAGCTTTCCTACATGCAAACAGTAAAAACGTAAAAAAAAAAAACACACAAATGCTTACCTGTGTAGTCTTTGAATTGGGAACCTTTTTTTTTTTTTGCTAGCTGCGAAAAATGGTCTGCCACAGCCGGGGGGATGTTGTGTTCAACGAGAAATTGGCAGAACATAACTTCTGCAGCCGTCACAGAAGTCTGGGCAGCCCGAGACAGACTTAAATGACCGAGAAAACCCCGTGCAACTATAAAACCACATAAATTGAAAATAGTTCCGTTTCATTGGGCATGCATGTTTTGAAAAAATAAATGGTGGATGCTAAGAAAATTTTCTCGGCGTAACGGAAAAAACCTCTGATACAAAACGTAATTTTCCCGTATGAAAATTAGTGTACGCTGTATTAGCCAAAAAATTGCATTTTCCCGTACAAAATATGGGGAAACCGTATAACTTGACGTACTGTATGCTAACACATGATTCCCAAATTTTTTGGCTTGATGTAGGAAAAGTGACCTGTCACTAGGGGGCAGTATCAGTCTGTCACACCCCCAGAACTCTATCACTCCAGCTTGCTAGCATGATGAGCACTAAATAACCCTCACCTGGGTTGTGTAGATTTGTACCTGCTGCTGTAATCGTAAACACTCCTGACATTCCTGACATCCTGTAGGTGCACTTTTTTGTCTTCTGCACCTGGATACTGTCGTGTCCCTCATCATTGCATGTCTTTTTTTTTTTAAACGCATTTAAATACCTAAATGTTTTGCATGACTGAAACTGAAGTGCAGTTTTAAAAGCTGTCCATCAAACCGGACACACACATGCTCATAAAACATCTGAATATCAAAACTCAGGATATTATTCTTGAAGGACTGTCCTTAAAGCCATGTCCTTGGACACATGTATAATTTTGGTGTTCTGCAGGTTTATCGTCTGGAGGATTCCTGCTGCCTCTTCACCCTTCAGGGTCACTCAGGTGGCATCACTGCCATTTACATAGACCAGGTGAGCATGACCTGAACCTCCGCTTGACCTTGGCCTCCCAAAGTGTGCAGACATGACAGCTGTATTGCATTTATTTCACATTGTATGCATAATAGTAGTAGTAATAATAATAATAATAATAATAATAATACACTTTGGTTATACAATCCTGTCCTGATTTTTATTTCACTGTTCTCAGATCAGCCATAACGATATTCTGAACACAATGTAATTTTGATTGTGTGTGTTGTAGACGATGGTTCTGGCCAGCGGGGGGCAGGACGGTGCCATCTGCTTATGGGATGTCCTCACAGGAAGTCGTGTGAGCCATGTTTATGGTCACCGTGGTGATGTAACATCGCTAGTCTGCACTACTTCCTGTGTAATCAGCAGCGGGTTGGATGATCTCATCTGCATCTGGGACCGGAGCACTGGCATCAAGCTCTACTCCATACAGCAGGTCCGCACAAAAAAAAAATTCCACAGTTTTACATATTTGTCTATAATCAGAGTGCAGTGCTGAAAGAACTCGGTTCAGTTCCAGTCGGAGTGAATAAGCTGCCACACCAATCAAATTAACACCATTTTCACTTCGAAAATGAACAAGTTTTAAATTTTCTGCTTTAATATCATGCTGAAGCTTTAAGGTGATCGTTGCTGACAAGTAATCGAAGCCAAAAGCATCCAGTTTAGCGCCGTCACTTTTATCCTTAAGGCCAATTTATGCTGACAACCCAGTCCTCGCAGACGGCGTCGCAGATAGCGTCTGCGTAGCCCCCCTACCTTCGCAGACGCTCTGCGCGCACCTCCCAAAAATTGTGACCGTCGCAGACAAGAGGGCTCTGATTGGTCCACTCTACATCCGCTGTACACGCACTTCCGCTTCCCTACTTTCCCGGTTTGGTTTGTTTTCACGACCGCCATTTTTAAAAACACGAGCGAAGATGGAGCGGCACGAAGAGCGGTTGATCGAGGAAGTGAGGAAGTACGTGCATCTATACGACTCCAGTTCTAGTCATTATAAGTAACCGGAGGATAAACACTCCACTAACCACACCCACCAACTACTCCTAGCGACTTCGCGCCCCCTTGCGTTGTGGCGGTGAATAACATCGCGCACGCCTATTACTCCCCGCTCAACGATAAATTACAACTGTTTGCGAAAAGCTATCTGCGAAAGCCTTGTCGCAAGAGCATGCAGAGGCCCTTAGACTCAGGTAAGGGGCGTGGCCTGGAGTCTAAGAATGGAAGATCACATTTGTTTGCTCATAATTCATTTTTATGTTGAATTAGTGATTGCTATCTGATTTTATATTGAATTTTTAAAAATAATCAGTAGAGTAACACCGTATAACATTTGCCTTGAACTTTACCTAATAACACCATGGCAACCGTGTAGAGACACATTAGCAACCACAGACCAACATCCCAGCAGTCACCTGGATCACTATAGCAACCACCTAGAATTCATCCCAGATAACACAAACCCCATAGTGAGATCCAAGCAAATGCCTGGGGATACCATGGCAACCACCTAGCCGAGTCCAGTCTCCTCAGCAACATCAGGCGACTTTTTTTTAAACTTTATTCTTCTATTTTATGAAATTTGTTTCTGTACCAAAATTTTTTTTTTTTTTGAGGTATGAGTTGCAAAGTGTTAATGGAAGTCCGGACCCTCTGGTTTATTTATTAGCAGTATTCGCTTCGTAAGTCCTCGTAACGCAAGAAGCAAACATCAGGCCCCAAAAGCCAGAGATGGACAAAGTCCCCAACGTCATTGCTAGGGCTGTAACGATACATCCAACTCACGATTCAATTCGTATTGCGATTTTTGACCCACGATTCGATACACCCACGATTTTTTTTAAATGTTTTTTTAAAGTAGTAAATTTGACTTATTAACATTTACTTACTTACATTAACTGTTTAATAACAAATAATTCAGACCACTGCAGAGAATGAGTAATATGTATGCAAAAATGAACAAATGTATATCCAAAGATTGTTTTATTTCTCAAAATAATACTGTTGAGCCGGAAGCTCTGGTTTTTTCGGTTCTGAAAAAGTCATTTTTCCAAATCGTGTAAATCCGTTAAGATTTTTTTTTTTGGGGGGTGGCTCTCTCACTGTCTCACTCTCTCACTGTCATAGGGCCAATGATTTTCTGTGATCGCGGAAAACAGATGGAAATTACGGAATTTTTATGGTGAAACATTGCTCGCGTGTCAAAATGTAACTGCCGCAGAAGGCTTCCGCCCAAGCAGACATGCCTTCAGTGTTGCCAGATATTGCTAACGTTTTCCACCCCAACATATGTTCAAAACCAGCCAAAAAGCACCTAAACCTGCCCAATCTGGCAACACTGCATGCCTTTCTGGTCAAGTGATTGTGATTGGCTTGTGGCACACCTAGCCAGCCAATGAGCTGCTTGTTTACAGATTCGCTCCCCGCGTCGCAACCAGAATGGCGACCGCTTAAAAGAAATGAATGCTCTGCCAGTGGCGAGTGTGGACGTTGCGTGACTCGCAGAAGATTGTCGCAGGTCGGCGAAAAAACGACTTACTAATAGATATAAAAAAATAAAAGTAATTTAAGTAAGTTTAAAATGTAATTTAAATAAAAAGTAAAGTATTCATAAATTGAAGTTTGGAAGCGCCTCTGTTTTTGGGCTGAGGAGAAGTTTGAAAGGGTGTACCGCGATTCTGCCTTCTTGTATCGCGATACGGATCGTGGCTCTGCGTATCGCGATTTCGATACGCATATTGTTACAGCCCTAGTCATTACTGAAGTCAAAGTCCAGATCCCGCTGGTCAAATGTGACTCCGATACAAGTGAAAGTCGTCCAGTCAAATGTTTACTGAAGTTAAAGTACTGAAGTACTCGCTTTTAAAAATACTGAAGTATTAAAAGTACATTTTCTGTCAGTGCATCGTTGTATTATTGCCACAACGCTTACAAAACCTAACGCCGCTACCAAAGACAGAAATGTGAATTCACAAAATGAACGCATGCTGTGCATCATGGTGGTTTAACGTTAAGCTTGCTAGTCAGTGAAGCTCCACCTGACATGCTAGCAAACTCTTTTCAAACTCGAAATCATATTGTATAGCTAACGCTACTAGAAAAGAAGGATTTCTACATTGTTTATTTGGTAAGATTATGCTAAAACATGTTTCTGAAAGGACTTCAGATAAGTTAACGTTAGTCATGTTAGCGTAAGTCCGTGTTTACATGCTAACTAACAGTGTCCAAGTTAACTAGCTATGTGTTAACGTTAGCCGTGGACAAGGCGATGGCAACTTGGCGGGAAAATCCATAGAAAGTCATTTGACTAACCAGACTGCATAGCTACGTTTGCAACGTTATCGCTAACTCTAAAAGCACAGACAACTTCATTACAAGCTTTCTCTTGGAATAAAACGTTTACATCCCTCAATATGCTTCTGCAGGTCGGACAGCGAGTTTTTGTCGGCCGTGATGTGGTTCGTTTTCAGCAAACATTTAAAACGAAACGAATTTTTAATCCTTTCAGAAAACTGAAACATGGGTTCTAGGTAAGGCCATGAGTGCGTGCGTTCTCCAGAAGAACCGCCTCCTTCCATTCTGCCATCAACTGATCGTGTTAAAGGAAAAGGCAACTTTTGTACAAAACCAGGTGTGTAATAGGAGAAAAACATATACGTAATCAATTCCGTTAATTATTTCCATTATATATTGAACATGAAAAAATATTTTTAACTTTGAAATCATGAATTGACACAGAGGAGCCGAAGTTGGACGAGTCAGCCATTTTGAGATTGTGGGCAACTATAAACCAATCAGAATCTTTCGTTAATGCGCCTCCCTCTGATCTGTGACGTCACTGGGCCCATGAAAACAGTGTTTACAGACAGATCACTGTGATTCGGAGTCCCAGCGGGTGGCTTGTATTCGATTCGTTTATATCCCGACCTTGTCAGCTGTCAGATTTATGTTCATGGACCCGGTAAGCTGGTAAATAATATTTATTTATTTTTTCTTTACCAAATTCTAACAGAAAACGAGAGCGCCCGAAAGGGAAAACCGAGCCGAGCCGCCTCACGCATGCGCAGTAGGCTTGGTAGGACAAATCCAAATCGGAGTCATTCAGGATTCAGCCATGTTTTTGCTCCGTGTTTTTACTCAACCAAAGTTATACAGTATTATGAGCTTTAAGTTGCATAAATAAAACCATTTGGTGAAACTTTGAAGAAGCGATTGTACTGGTTTTTTACCTTATTACCATGAAGCACTGAAGAGTTCTTTTCAGTGGTGGGCCGCATGACGTCACGCAGTAGATCAGTATGGCGGAACGCATCTTCGCTGAGCTCAGCGCAAGCCCATATTATTAAAAGTTAAAAGATACTGTTATGCGGTCTGTTCTTTCTCTCTAAATTCCATGATCGATTACTTTATATATTTATCTATCTATTTGTGGTGATTTTGTACAAAAGTTGCCTTTTCCTTTAACCTCCTAGGGCTTAGCGGTCACATACGTGGACAGCACTTTTTAGAAATTCAGAACAAGAATCCACATATGTGGACATACTTTTTCTCAAAAAGTACATCTTATCAAAGATGATGCTTAGTTTTTATTCTAATCAGGTTCTAATAAGCCCAAATAGCAAAAAGAAATAAAAAATGCATGTTAAAAAAACAGCTTGGGTCTTAGGAGGTTAAATAACGCTGCTGAGAAATCACCGAACTTGATTTTATCCAGTCTATGGACGTGACGTGACCCTAGTGATTACTGATCAGCTCTCAGTGTCACCGGGGAAAAAACCAATCACGTTTTAGAAAAGAAAAGAAAAAACGTCGACTTTCAAAGCCGCTTCATAGTAACGAGTAACGAGGACCTTGATAGAAATGCAGTGGAGTGAAAAGTACGATATTTGTCTTTCAAATGTAGTGAAGTTAAAGTCAGAAGTTTCCAAAAAAAAATAAAACTCAAGTAAAGTACAGATACTCAAAAAGGGTACTTAAGTACAGAACTCAAGTAAATGTACTTCGTTACCGTCCACCTCTGCCAAAAGCGTCTTGGCTGCTTCACGGTGAAGAGGAACGAGTGTGTTCGTCTCGTTTCTGAGCCCAGTCTCTCGGATTGGAACTGAACCTGAACGTTGACGTGATGTTTTCTGATGGACCTGCGCTGCTTCCAGTGATGTGTGCAGGTGTTCTGTGTGTTTCCAGATCAGTTCCTGTTCACCCTCCTGCTCTTGTCGATATTGTTGCTGCTTCGGCACGTCGCTATGCAAGAAGGTTTTAAAGCAACGAAAAGGCCTTTAGCTGTCGATTTCTAACCCAGAAAAGCTAAACCTGCTAATAATGAATGACCCTGTAGATCTCTAGCAGATAACATCATGCTAACCGTGCTCTCCTAGCTTTCTGCTTGTGTAGAACTAAATCATGGCTGAACCTGGATTCTGAACTCTCAACCTTCAAACATAGTTTGTAAAAAAAAAAAAATCAAATATCCTCATCTCATCTCATTATCTGTAGCCGCTTTATCCTGTTCTACAGGGTCGCAGGCGAGCTGGATCCTATCCCAGCTGACTACGGGCGAAAGGCGGGGTACACCCTGGACAAGTCGCCAGGTCATCACAGGGCTGACACATAGACACAGACAACCATTCACACTCACATTCACACCTACGCTCAATTTAGAGTCACCAGTTAACCTAACCTGCATGTCTTTGGACTGTGGGGGAAACCGGAGCATCCGGAGGAAACCCACGCGGACACGGGGAGAACATGCAAACTCCACACAGAAAGGCCCTCGCCGGCCACGGGGCTCGAACCCGGACCTTCTTGCTGTGAGGCGACAGCGCTAACCACTACACCACCGTGCCGCCCTCGAATATCCTTGTTATGCAAAATGTAGTCGTGCCGAAGCTGTTGAATTCTGGATCCTGATTGGTCAGAAGGTGTTTTTTTTTTTTTTTTTCCCTACAGCAGCAGTTCTGACAAATTTATATTAACACGCTCGCTGTAACGTGTCATCGTGTTTATAGTCACCTCGCACACCGCGTAACGTTTCTGTAAGGAGTCTCCAGTGTCGGCGCTCTGTAACGGTCAGAGATGAAGCTGGAGCTTTAAGTTTTCTGCCATCTTCAGGACAGAGGACAGGAGTTTACACTTTGCGATTTCTTGGTAACATGAAATTTCTTATCAAGACAGAAAAAGACGCTATTTTAATTAATTTATAAAGTAGTGTGAAGTTTCTGTGGTGTCGGAGGAATAAAACGCTCCAGAATGTGATGTTAAAGGAAAACTTCAGGGTGATAACAGTAACTCCGTCACCAAGCGTGTCTCAGCTCATCGACTACATTTGCGGTCAACAGGAAGTACAATTTTTGGCTGAATTATTCCTTTATCTGATTTATTATCATTATTATGCATGTGAGAGTGTGTGTGTGAGAGAGAGAGGAAGTGTGAGTGTAAGCTTGCACCCCAGCTGTGTGTTTTTCTTACGTTCGCCCCGCAGGAAGTGGGCTGCGGCGCCAGCCTGGCTGTGATTTCTGAGAGTTTATTAGTGACCGGAGGTAACGGCTGTGTGTCGTTCTGGGACCTGAACTACGGGGACCTGCTGCAGACGGTGTATCTGGGTCAGAACAGCGAGGGGCAGCACGTACGGCAGCTCCTTGTGCTGGAAAACGCCGCCATCGTGTGCGACTTCGGCAGCGAGCTCAGCCTCGTCTACGTGCCCTCTGTACTGGAGAAACTGGACTAAACACACAGACGTTTAGAAGTGTGTGTGTGTGATGGACCATCGTCTCTGCTTGGCCTGGACAGACACGCTGGGTTTATTTCTTCTCGCCTCAAATTTTTTACTTCCTGTTTCTTTCAGGAATTGATGGTTTGGACAGAAAGCGTGCGCGTGTGTGTGTGTGTGTTGGTGAGCGAGACTCTGGGGATTTTTAAAAATAATATGCCGGTATTGTGAAAGAATTGGGAATGAAATCAGTGTGAATTCCTGCTGGTTTTTTTTTTTTTCTTCTAATGGAAGACTGGACTTTAAGAGCTTTTTATATTTTTGCTAGAAAAAGACTCAAAAAATCAAATCAGTGTATTTTTACTTGAGCGGCGAACAGGATGCTGAACATCGCTGCCTGAAGAGAGTGGGGGGGATGTAGAAGTTTACACGGAGAATAACTCCTGGTGTGTGTGTGTGAGAGAGAGAGAGAGAGAGAGAGAGAGAGAGAGAATTATTCATAAAGCTTACTGTAATCAGATGAACCTGTAATGGAGGTGTATTGAGGGAGACGTGTCACTTTTTAATATTTAAAAAAAAAAAAAAAAAAAAATCAATTATTTATTAGTGATAAATTCTAACCGTTTGTATGAAACTGCTAAACTCATATTATTATCAGATCTTTAATGTATAAAAAGCACTGACTAATTTAAGCTTTAATTATATCATAGTTTTCATTTGGACAGCGAGGGTCTGCTTTCTTTCATCGTAAAAGTGAGATTTTTTTTTTTTAATATTTTTGTGCTCTAGTTGGTTGGATGGGAGGAAAACGAGTCCTACTACCGAACTTGTACGTTACGGGCGGAGATAAACCTCAGGCTTCAACATGCGTTAGGAATCAGAACCGTATACGTCAACAAGCCGATATTTTTGACAATAGCGCTGAATCTGCTTCGATATGACGCAGTACGATTCGATTTAGTAGCTTCTGGGTGACGTGACCGACTTTAGAGCTCGTTCACAAACAATGGTGATGTAGAGAAGGACTGTTTTTTTTTTCTCCACCCCAGTGGTTTGTTCTTTTTCTGATAATCAGTTTGTATTGATTCATTTCAGTTGACTCCTTGATCCGAATCATCTAAACACTTCCTGTGACCTGAAACAGGATTTATCAGCCTCAGCGTGTTTTACGGTTTCTTTAGTTTTGTCTAAAATAAACCGACTTTATCTCAGGAGAGAAAGAATAGTCTCCTGTCTGCAATACGTCATTTAACCGATTCAGTTCACAATCATGCGTTAGAACCAGGGCTTTGAACCGGAATTTTTTTTCCTATTGGTTCGTTCCGAACAGAAACGGAATTTTAACGTTTCCGGTTTTGGGTTCCACCATTAAATAGACGTTCCCGAACCGGTTAGAACAAAAAAATTTCGTTCCCGGAACGGTTAATTACGTTCCCTGTCAGCTGTTTAGCAAATGGCTATAAAATTATGTCTCTGTCTCATCCAGCTTAAGCCAAATGTAGGCTAATTCTATTACAACCTTCATTAAATAAGACAAGAAATAATTCAAAACAATTATTATTTCAAATGTTGGCGATTTGGATTCTCAGTACGTCTTCCCATCTACACAAACAGAAAAAGTGCCAAAAATGAAAGAGAATTCGTTTAGTGTGTTACCAAAGGCTAGTCAGGCCCTATAGAGGGCTACCGCATGACGTCACCGCGCCGCGAGATTTTGTTAGGCGCCATATTGGAAGTACACATCTATGCAAGTACATACATTCATAACAAACTACAGCTGAAATGTAGCCAGGGCCGGTTCTGCCCTAATCTGGACCCGGGTGCAACATCGCGCAACCCCCCCCCCCAAAAAAAAACCCACCAGTCTAAATCAGGACAACCATCACATAACTATAAACATTTTATATCAACTATTTTAACTAAATGGGCTATAATAAATAAGCCTGCAGGCAGCCACGGCGGGCTGCCTCAGAAAAGGAACCATTTGTCCTACCTTAAAACTCGTTTTGCATTTTCTGCCTCCTTTTTTGTATTTTCGACCCTCCGTTTATTTTCTTTCCTTTTCTGAAAACCCGATTTGTGTCCAGACATTTTGTTCTGCTACCAACGAACTAACTCGTCAGGTCTCGTCTCTCGAGCCCGCGATGATTCCCGTGGGAGGGGCAACAACTGATACATTTTTACTAACAGCCAATAGGGAGGTTGCAACGTTCAGGCTCTTCTTTGCTCAGACACTCAGTAATGCACTTCTCACTAGCAGTCCACCCTCCCGCTCTCTCCATTCAGTCAGCGAACGTCACACAGGAAGTGAACCCCAGCGGGTCATAGAAACTTGCGCAGGAGAAGAATGACTTTTTTATTTGTAGGCTACAGAAACTTTGAGGAACGAAATAAAAACCGGTATTAACCGGTTACCATTATTTTTAATAAGCGTTTCTGTTCCGGAACATAAAAAATAATAAAGTTTCTGGTTTCGTTTCTGTTCCATGTGAAATAGAAAAAGTTCCCGGTTTTCGTTCCTTGAACCGGTTCAAAGCCCTGGTTAGAACCCTGCCGTGAACATGCTGAAAATGATTCCTCTGTCTTCATGTTTTGAAGAGCTTTATTCGTTGTAGAAATGCAAAGTCTTCGGGTTGTGCTGATAATCAGTTACACAATTCTTCATGGATATATTTACAGGAGGATCAAATCCAACCGTCTCACCACAGCCTGGGTTTAAAGATAAAGTGCCGTCCTGTCATACACCACGAGAACTTGGACCAGCTTCGACTCATATAATAATAATGCTGATAAATATTTTATTTTAGATGCACACGCTCGTTTATTGTGTCCTGTTCATCCTTTTTGCTTCACTCTGTGGTCACAGATGTGCATTTCTGCTTCCCAGGACATGAGGGAGGACAGGAACACGGGTGAGACCAGTGACCGGTAAAGGAGTAACCCGTTGACACGATGCTCTGCTGATTTGAGGTTTAAAGTTAAACCGTATCTGAGCTTGTAGTCTGAATAACGGCACTGTTTGACAAAAATAGATGACGGTTTTGCATCTAGTCGTGCTTTCGAGCCTCTGATATCTGATCTAATTCATTAGCAAGCTCATTTGTATGAGCTTAACCCCCCCCCCCAAACATCTACTCCTAAAGATTAGAAAATGCTTCGTGTAATCGATGCTTTTTGTAGACGAGTATTTTTAAAGCCTTCTTTCAAATTTTGATGTTTAGAATTACAAGTCATTTTAACCGTTGCTGGATTTCTAGTTAAACCTAATATGCACTGCACTCACACACCGAGTAGAAACGCACAAAACAGCACAGATATGCTAAATTATTAGCAATATGAATGTAAATACTAAGGTATGTTGCTGCATGGATAGATTTAGAGGGGTGCGCGTGCACATTTAGTTTCCAAAACTGTGTAGTTTGTTGGTAGGAATGTGAATCCTGTTTTTATCCATCTTTCATTTTGTGTGTGTTTTTAGATGAGTTGAGAATGATGGGAGCTCAGATACTGGGGTTATTAGAGGAGGAGATGATGATGATGTCTAAAGCTATGAGAGACAGTGTGTGTGTGTGTGTGTGTGTGTGTGTGTGTGTACCATTAAGCAGGGTTTGGCCGCTTTCATACTTGATGTCGTTGTACTTTTTTCAATTTTGGAAACTATGACCATAAATAAATAAAATACGTATTTCCCCCCAAAAGTCAGCGGAATTGTGTTTGCCTGAGAGGCTAAATGTGCTGACGGTGAAGTAAAAACTCCAAGTATGAAAGCAGCCTTAATGCATGTTTAGTGTTTGAGCTTTTAAAGACTCGGTTCTCTCAGGTTGTGAGATGCAACTTCCATTCCAAGTTTGGGTTTATCAATCAAAAATCATTCTTTTTTTTTTTTCCTGCACTGCACATTCAAAAACAGGAACTGTACCAAACAGAAGTGACCTCCGTCACCCCAAAACCGCACTCGCGAAGTTCAGCAGTTCAGATCAGCAGCAGCTAAATCGCTGATTAATCGGGTCACAGACGGTGAGGTTTTAAATTTCTACAACTTGTCTTTCATCAGAAACAATAGCACCAACAACAAACCAGACAGGTCTGGTCTGTTTTCTGTGATAAGATCTACAACCAATTATGAGCTTTTTTTTTGAGGAACCAAAAAAAACCCCACACACCATTTGCACTAGCCCCTTTGGTACTGGAGGAAAACTTTGACGGAAAACACACTGATCTACTTTGTGCAGTGGATAAATGCATGTGGATTAAATAAATAATGTTAATTAAAGGTGGGCAATGTGATGATACTCAAGATTCAATCTTCCACTCAATTGCATGTTTCACAAACAGAGTTCATCCTGAAAATGTTTGGGGGGGGGGAACCCCAAACAAACCCAGACAGGTGTTGGTCAAGTTAGATCCAAGATCCCAGTAAGTTCTAAATCAGTTGTCCTTTGCCCTTCCCTTATTTTCAGCTTTTAAACCATGTGAAACCTCAATGACAGTAGTTTTTTTTTTTTAAATTTCGGATATAGAGATCTTGCAGTCACGTGACCGGAAAGTACACAGCCGCCATCTTGTCGCTAAAAAACACAGCTGAATACTGCTGCACTTGTGTACAGAATGGATCAATTTCAACCGACGGATTACACGGCTCATTTTTCTAATGAACAGATAACTAGATATATGTCTAAAATAAACGACCTACAGATTAGTGACCCTTATGGCTTACCGGACGGAGTTTTCACGACTGTGTCAGTGGATATTGAACTGCCAGCGGAATACCCGGACGTGTATAATTACCTCATCAACTTTCCCTCGCTGTTCAGTGGTGAAGCACTGCGTGCTTATAAATCTCTGTCCAGTTATCTTTACAGAAATTCAGGATTTGTCAGCGACTCAGATGTGGCATCTTGTAAACAAGAAAATAACAATCCTCATTGGACGGGTAAGTCACTTAAGTATTGAGTATAGCACTGACCAGCCGATTATAGAATAAGGTAATTCCAGCTCGTCCGTCTTGTTTACCATGGATCTGGCGTTGGAGAGATAGAGGCTTAGCAGTGGAGATTTGAGTGGCTGTTTTCTGAGCTTAGTCAACAGGCCGGCTCTGCAGCCTCGCTTTTGCTTCCGCTCCCGACGCCGCCTCCTTCGCTTTGCTTCCGATAACAATCCACGGAGACCCCACTGGTCTCGCTATCTCGTCCGGAATGTTGTGCATGCGATGGAAATCGCTACAAACCGTTATTTTCTGCTGGAAACCAATGTCCAGTAAGTCCATACGGTTGTAGTGGATAGTGAAGTCCGGTACAGACGAACAACACACAAAAATACACACAAAATACATAAAATGTGCACAGGTAGGGAGAGCTTGTAGCCGCAGCCATTGTAGTAGAATTGTATATAGTAGGGTTTTCCAGAAGAAAAGGTAGAAGCAGAAGTAGAACCAGAAGTAGAAGGCGGAATATGGCGTTTGACCGACAAGATGGCGTCTGTCACAATCTGGATCGGCTGTGATGTCACACGCAAGTGCTCCATACCCAGTGGTATCATGAAAATATTTTTGTCCATTTCTCATCACTAACCCCGTTTCCCACAATGGGTTCTGAGAAATTTCATGAACCATTAATATCAGATTACCGTTTGCATTACAATCCCCTCGACTTGCTTTGCCAGCTGGACATGCAACTGCTGAAAAATTGCACTGTATAAAATGGAGGGTCCCGGCAGAAGGATGCAAATTAATGCGCTTTTCTGTTTTTTTGTCATGGGGAAAAGATCTCTGTACTAATTAGTTATAAAGGTCGTCATGCCATGTTTATTTTCGTGTCAGTTCTTGGTGGTGTGATGCAGCAACACCTTGTCCTTCCTTCGGCGTGAACCGGACCTCTCGGATTACTGACATTTAACAGCTGAAACCTGTACAAGCGTTCTGCTCTTTCCAAATACAAACACAGGTAAGGAATGTTTTGAAGAGATCGATTGTTTAATTAAGATATTTACAACATTTAACAAGGCAGAAAGAGTCATGTTATGGTGTACTGAATCAGAAATAAGTTAGGTTATAAGGAAAAGAAGTACAGAGCATACAGCATCACTTAGCCAAACGAAGTTAGCAAATACTCCCCAAAAACAGCCAACAATAAGAGTGAGCTGATGTTAGTTGGAGGCAGCTAGGCATTACTGAAATGTGATTCTGCGAACTGGTCCGCGCTAGCTTTCAGTTGCATGCTAATAAAATTAGCACTTTTTTTTGTCCGGTTCTTTCCATCTTCCAACTTGGTCATAGCTGATAAGAAGTAGACCACGATGCAAGCAGCAAAGTGGAACGAAAGGAATCTGTGCAACAGAAGTAGTAACCATGTCAACTGCTCTGAATTACGAAGTGAAATGGGATTTGAAAGAGGAACCCCATTGTTTTTTCTTCAGTTTAAAGATTTAAGAAAATCAAACACTGACAAACCCAGTGTCCCTTTCTCCCAAATTAAAGTGCTCACCGAGTCCACTTTTTGATTTCCGTTCTCCTATCTCCACTGTTAATAAAGACATATTTGGTGTTGAAATGCAGATGTCCATTAAGAAGGCCTGGCTCATCTTCAGAAGAAGAGTGCATGCTGGGGAACAGCTTTAAGGAACAAGGTGGTCAGTACTAGAAAAAAGTACAGAACGAAAGATACACAGGGACCGAGACACAGTGAAACTGTCCCAGAGATGCAGGCCACGGACAAGAAGTCAGGAATCTGTGCATGTCCCCGCTACGATATAACGGATTAAAGTAATAAAGGCTGTTAGCCAGCTGATAAGCAGCGAAAAACACTAAAATGGTAGTGATCTGGGAATATAGTACACTGAGGCACAAACAGAAGTGCCCTCATCAAAAGGGATTCCAGGAAATCAGGACTTGTTGAGAGTCCAGAGGGGATCCAGGGTGCTGAGTGGGTCATCTCCATTTGGAGGACCCTGCAGACCTTGGCCTTCCTGTGCCTGGAAGAAACTTTGCTTGCTGATTCGTGGTTTGCCACGGCAACCGTTGTCGAGTGTAAAAGCCTCAGGTGTTAGCGAAGCCAGAAGGTCCAAGGATGAAGGTGCTGGAGGAGCTACTTCAGGTGCAGGATGATTGTTGGAGACTGGCAAGGTTGTGGATCCCTCAAACCCGTTCCCCGGGTGGTTCGGAGGTGAAGGAGACGGCATCTTACCTGGAGAAGCAGGGCAGGAAAGCGGGGGACTCAGTGAGGCAGGAATAGTATCCGTTGGAGAAGCAGCCTGGAGGTCTTGGACGAGCGACAACTCTGGTTCTAATCCTGCAGCAACAGAGGGCATTGATTGAAGGTCCTGATTCGGGTCTTGGTCAGACTCGGTGCTGGGTGGGCGGATACTTAGCCTAGCAACCGTAGCCTGGATGGAGCTAATGGACATGTCGCCTCCAAGAACGATATCCTGAGCCTCTGGGTGCGAGTACTGCGACATAGACACATCAACGTTTATTGTTAGATCAGAGTTCGTCATTGCTAAGGTAACTTCATACAAATATACTGCAGAGTCTGGCATGTTAAAGTACAAAATTTAGACACCAATGATCAAAGTATTTCACCTTAACTGCTGTGCTGTTTGTCGACTTTTGGCTCGGGGTGGTAATGATGCCGCGACGCTGAAGCACCTGCTCTGCATGTTTAAGGACTGCCTCGTGGCAGAATTTCAGGTGTAACTGTATAAAACATGACAAGAAAACATCAAGTCTTTTACCCAGAAACCTAGATTCGTCCAGTTTCACATGACATTTAGATTAGATTAACCCCAGTCGAAACACATACACTGGCAGTACAGAAACAGAATTAGAATTAGGCCACACCAATTTAATTAGTTGGATTTTTTCAGGAAAAATATGAAGCAAGCACGCGAAAAAAAAAAAAAGCTCCGATGGTAAAATTAGCGATGGAAATAGAGGGCTTTCATAATAAAGAAACAAAACAAAGACAATACAGGTAGTCGTCGACTTACGACTGCGTTTAGTTACGACTGACCGGTCGTAAACCGATCTGGTCGTAAGTCGGCCTGTGTTAAATGAACGTAAGTATATTGTGATGTGTAATGATATTGTAATCATCTTAAAGTCTAATTTTATCAACATTTTATTTCATTACCTCGGCTCATTATTTGGTTTAAGTCAAACACTGCATACTACACTGCGTACAGTACAATTCGTTTAATATGGGCAAAACAAAAAATACGAAATACAGGTGTGAAAAATAGAAAAAACATTTGTTTGAAACGTACCAAAATATAAATGTAAAACAACAAAATACAAAACTTAGTGACCGCTGGCATCACTGGTGCTTGGCTGTGGGTCATCTACATCATCATCAGCTGTTGCAGCGCTTGGGCTGGCGGGAGGATTTGCTCGTTTCATAAACCAGGAGCTGGGGCGGAAACTGTCGTACGCTCAGCTAGCTCAGCTGGGAAACACTTGCCAGTCATAACCAGACAGTCGTAAAGTTGATCGGTCGTAAGTCGACGACTACCTGTACATTATTGTTACACATTTCATATGACTCTTTTAATAGCTTATCTTATTTCCACCCATATGCATTAAGGGCTTTCATTGATTGATCAATCAATCAATGAAATATATAAATCAAACCCACCTCCACAGAGTCGTTCTCCAAGTTGGCACATTGCAGGGTAACAAGCTCACGGCATCTTGAGTACAACTGTGCAAAGTTTTCCCCCTCTTGAATTTCGACACACCTGTCAAAGATTTTACGCTTCTGTTTGCTGAATATCCTAACAATCACAAACAGGCTTTGCAGGATTCCCCTCCACAGGCATGCTTCTTCCACAAGTCTTTATCTAAACTCAAAGGGGCGATTTGATTGGTTTTCGACGTCACGTGACCTCAACCTGCAGTCAATTTCGATTTTTTTTTTCATTTTCTTCAAGCGGCGATTCCGAGAACCAACTAATCGAATTGGTGTGGCCTTAATTTAAAAAAAAAAAAAAAAAAAAAAAAAATCACAATACACCCTTGTTGATGTGACACCCACAAGAAACCACACACCTTCTCCTGTAGCATGTTCTTCCTCTGTTGTCTCATCTTCCTCACCAGCTGGGACAGGTCAGGTATACCATTCCCAGCCTCCAACTCTTGTAGTGCAGCATACAACAAGCAGAAGGCTCCGGTTCGGCCAACCCCAGAGCTGAAATGTATAAGCACCCAAGGTAAATGCGTTTGAATTTTTTACTACCAAAAATGGTGCAAGTTGTACATTTGCATAATTTACCTGCAGTGCACAACAACAGGTGTGTGTAAAGGCCGCTGGAGAAGGTAATGTCCGTGAACTTCCTGAATGAAGCGAATGAGGTTACTTTTGCTCTCTGGCAAGCCACTGTTTAGAGAAAAGAGAGAGAAAAAGCTTTGTTTATACTGTGCCTCACTAATCCCTTTGATTAAAGATAACCCTGTGCCTTTTTGTGTATTGGATCCTTACAGTTCAGGCCACGAGGTGAACTGTAAGTGGATGACTGTGCGCTTCAGGCTCTGATCTCGATACTGCAATCCAATCATGCGCTCCACATGAGTCGCTGTGTTTTTCTGGGTCGTCAGGCAGAGTGTGATTGAGCCTTGAGTGATCTGTTGTCCTCTTTCAGATGGAAAGTAGCGCAGGACTTTTTGCTGTAAAAGAAACCAAAAAATTGCTTACGGCTCAAAAATTGAGTGGTCTGACAAAGCCTCATAATGAGTGTGTAGGCCTTACCTTCTCAAGTTCTTGCTCAGACACCAACATCACAATTAGAGACACTTTCTGTTCGTAGACCATGAGCCAGAAATCAGCAGCAGTTCCGGTAAGGGGAGCCTGCGTTGCAATAAGACGGGGACAGTATGGTGAAAGATCCTCGATAAAGCTGGCATTGATGTAGTCATCTTTGCCAGAGTGCAAGACAACTCGATTGCAGTCGTAAGGCATGACGTCCTGGTGGCGGTTTTTCATGGTGTAACACCGGGCTATGGCAATAGAGAGCTGACGAGAATCCTTCTCCTGCTGATCTTGCAGCTCCTTCCATCGAGCATCAAGTTCTGATAAACCTCCCTCTCCTGAGGGACGTTCCAAAGACTGGACAGTTGACCGAAACCTTTCAAGTTCTGCACAAAGCTGCGAGACCCTCTCTGGAGCCTGGTACGGATCACCTTGAATAATTTTCACGCCCTCCGATTTCTTGCGATGCTGTTCATCTTGAGGATCAGCCTTGGTGGGTAATAAGACGTTGGCCGTGTCTTTGCTACCACCATGCTGACTTTCAGGGCTTGAAGAGAGAAGATCATCTGTACTGGAATTCTGGTGCTGAAACAGTGAGTTGGATGATGGCAAGGGACCAGATGAGGGAAGGGGTGCTGCCGCAGTCTGTGGTATTGCTGCTCCTGCAACAGGTGTGAGAGCAGGAGAGGGCCTCTGAGGCATGATACCTAGCGAGGAAGGCCCTGGTGATGGAGAAGGTGATGGGGCAGGCAGGACACTGCTTGGTGTCGCCCCTGGTGCAGCTGAAGATGGTGGGATCATACCCTGAGGAAGTGACTGGAGTCCAGGTGTAACGACTGGCCCAGAATGCTGGATTGGTCCAGGAGGAATGATCCCAGCATGTGGACCAGGGTAAGATGCTGGTGCCACTGGTGGTACCTGTGGAGGCAGAGCCTGGGGCTGCTGAGGAACTGTGGACTGGTGGGGAACTATTGGAATACCACCAGGATAACCCACAGGTGTAGAGTGAGGGGGGAGATGGTGCTGAGGCAAGCTGATAGGTTGCTGGGTCATCTGTGGGGGCACTGAAGGACGAGGTCCAGGAGGGAGTTGTGAGGGAAGATTGCCATGGGGCTGTGAAGGGAGAGCAGTGGCATGCACTGGGAACTGTGTTGACAGAGAGACTGGAGGTAACTGAGGCTGGACAGGGACTGGAACCCTTGGTGTGGTTGCTGGAAATGCTGGCTGGTAGGGAGAATGAATTTGTTGATGGGAGGGATGTGGTAATGGTTGGGAAACACTGGGCACTGGTGGATGAGATGGGTGAGGTAAAGACTGGGAAACAGCGGATACTGGTGGATGAGAAGGATGCAAGACTGGTTGGGAAGCTGCAGGCATTTGCAGTTGAGTGGGAGGAGACATTTGGGAGGAAGATGATGGTATTTGTGGCTGAGACAGTGGAGGTATTTGTTGTGCAGTAGGAGGCATTTGCCCATGGCCTGAAGGTGGTACCTGCTGTGAGGAAAGGGGTGTTTGTGGAGGTGGTATAGCATGTACTTGCTGATTGACTGGGGGCATATAGGGCTGGGAACAAGGGGGTATTTGTTGTTGTACATTTGGTAAATGTGGCATAGAAACTTGAGGCATCGGCTGGGAAGATGGGGGCATTTGTGGTTGCATGGAATGATGCGGCAGCTGATTTGGAGCAATGGCATTCACAGGTTGGCACCCAGGAACAAATGAAACAGGAGGATATACCTGCTGAGGCAGTGCAGATGGTGTAGAGTGAATATTAAATGGCCGTTGGTGAAGATTAGGTGGCCTTTGTTGTGCCATATGGTGTAGGTAATGGGGCTGAGTTTGTTGTGGGAGCTGAGGCCCAGTTACAGGTACAGCTATCTGTTGCTGAGCTGACACCGGCTGGAAAAATGGCTGTGGTGGGCTCGGCTGTGGTTGGCCCTGACTGCGAACTGGGGGAAACGGTTGATGGGGCTGCGACTGAGAAGCTTGTAGTCCCTGAGGCGGCTGGCTTACAGAAACACCAGGCTGTTGCAAATACCGAGCCTGAGAAGCCACTGGAGCAGAAGGATTATATACCGCAGGAGTGGGAACAGGGTGTCCAAGGGTGGATGCAGATATAGCTGGCTGTCCTGGTGCTGGAGTGTAGCTGGGAATAGGTGTCTGTACACTATCCACGGTGGTGGTGGATGTCCGAATGGGAGCTGGTGAGCATGGTAGAGCTGTCTGGGTTTGTAAAGCTGGAGGACGATACCCAGGCACTGAAGGAAGGTGAGAGATTTGAGGGTTGGGCATCTGAGGAACCTGATGTTGCTGGGGCAGGGAACCTGGTGGCAGACTGTGGCTGAAGCCCTGGGTTGGGGGAAGTGTTGTAAAACGGGAGATTTGTGCAAGGAGTTCAGGAGGTGGTAGGTTCGGAGGAAATTGGGGTGGTGCATAGAGAGCAGCTGCCCCTGGATGAAAAGCCTCTGGCATCATGGGAAGAGCAAGCTCAGGAGGTAAACTACGAAGATCTTCTGGCAAGTCTCCACCTAAGGCTAAAATAGCAGCATTCAGCTTGGCTATTTCAGGGTCCTCTATGCCAGAGCAATCCATATCTGGGGCTTTCTTTTGGGCTGGCTTTGGGGCTGTGGGTCTTTGAGGAACCTTCTTTTGGAGCTCTCTGTTGCAAGAAGTTGGAAAACAATGAAGATTACTGAGCATGTAAGGTGATTTAAACTCATCACAAACTAACAGGAACAAATGATGATATCAAAGCCTGCCCTTTGTAAATAAGACCGTGGCAGTGAGGTGAATCACAAAAGGGACAGTTAACGTGACGAGAGTTTACATTAAACATGCTTCAGCGCTCTTACTTTTCTAAAATGACTTGTCTCTCATCATCCCTGGTCTTGCAGATGGTCTTGGCCCTTTCTAGCAGACGAGAAGCTTTAGCCTCCAAGTCTTCATAAAACTCTTTTCCCTCCTGGGATTTTTTCATCAGGTCTTCATAGGCTTCATAAGAAGCAACAAGCATTTGCACTGTACTGTTCCATCTGCAGAGTAAACACGAAACATGAGTCTAATGCAAGAATTTCTACAGAAGTTCATTCAGAACAAAAACCTATCCCTCTTGACTCTTACTTATGTTCTGTCTCGGCCAGGCTCTTGCGTACTGTTGCATACTGGACATTCGCATCCGTCAGTGCCTTCAGGATGTTCTCTTGAGCAGCTAGATTTTGATCGATGTACACCTTTACCTGTTCATACTTCTTCAGCTGCTCCTCAAATAACCTCTGAGAAGACAGATTAGAAGATCCAACAAAATATCTAGCACACTTAAGTCATTAAGTAAGAATCACATGCTACGTAAGCCAAATTCTAATCTAGTACCTTCATATCAGCCCTCTCGGTGGTAACTAAAGCAGCAGTGATGTCATCCTGCTGGATCAGCTCCCTCAGCTGCTTCTCAAGTGAACTGCGCTGGTCTTTCATCTCCTGTACTTTACCCAGAATCCTTTTCATGCACTGCAGACCTGCTACTTCATCTGGAAAAATGCCAACAAGTTAAAAATCTTCAGTTGGTGAGAACTTTTTTTGCGTTACGAGTTTATTTCTAATGGCACCCGTCCATGATGGAGAGAGATTTATTTCTGCTTGTACCTTCAGAAAGTTGTGGTCTGGGCAAGGCCTCTCTCAGAGTGTCCAGTGGTCCCCCCAGTAGTCGTAGGTTGCTAATGTGCAGATTCATGGCCCGATGAAGCTCCGTGTTGGTGAAGCTTGCTTTCTCATGGGCCTCCAGGTATTTCTCGAGGTCCCTACGGAGCTCAGCTATGGAGGCAGGTTGTGCTGGAACACTCTGCTTCCCTGCTACCTCCTCCAGCTTCCGGTCACCTGCTTCATCGTCATCTAACACTGACCGAATCTCCCTCAGGGAGGCCTCCACATCCGTGAACACACCTGATAGTACTGAGATAAATGGAGATACAAATGAGCGTGATGTATTTGTAGGACATTTCTAATTAAAAACAAAAAACAAAACACACCAACCCTGCATGGATTGTATGAGACTCTTTACTGTGTCCGGCCTCACACTCAAAGCAGCACACTTCTCCATGAGTACAGAGGGAATACTGTTGTACATGTCCATGTTGTCCACAGAGTCAGGGTCCAAATTCAGAGAGTCCATGAATTGTCTGAAGAAACAAGACTAGTTACGATAACACCTTTTTAAAAAAAGGGTAAATTAAATAAAAAAAAAAAAAAAAAAATTTTAAATGCACAGAGAACTTGCACTCATCTTACAATAAAGTCTCGTTCTTGCTGTCTATTTTTGCCATGATGTCTCGGAGCAGCTTAGCCTTTTCTTCACTGTGGATGACAATTCTGTTATTACTGAAGTTATTACTCAATAATGCCAAGCTTGCGCCATAAAATACAAGCAGTTTTCATGGAAACAAGTCAACTAGTCACTCGGAGAACACAGACCTCCCCCAAGAATAAAAAAGTCAACTATGATACAGAAATCTGCAACCACAACCACTTTATATGGTCTGGATACATTTCCAAAACTACAACCCCGATTCCAAAAAAGTTGGGACAAAGTAATTGTAAATAAAAACGGAATGCAATAATTTACAAATCTCAAAAACTGTTATTGTATTCACAACAGAACAGACAACATATCAAATGTCGAAAGTGAGACATTTTGAAATTTCATGCCAAATATTGGCTCATTTGAAATTTTGTGACAGCAACACATCTCAAAAAAGTTGGGACAGGGGCAATAAGAGGCTGGAAAAGTTAAAGGTACAAAAAAGGAACAGCTGGAGGACCAAATTGCAACTCATTAGGTCAATTGGCAATAGGTCATTAACATGACTGGGTATAAAAAGAGCATCTTGGAGTGGCAGCAGCTCTCAGAAGTACAGATGGGAAGAGGATCACCAATCCCCCTAATTCTGCGCCGACAAATAGTGGATCAATATCAGAAAGGAGTTCGACAGTGTAAAATTGCAAAGAGTTTGAACATATCATCATCTACAGTGCATAATATCATCAAAAGATTCAGAGAATCTGGAAGAATCTCTGTGCGTAAGGGTCAAGGCCGGAAAACCATACTGGGTGCCCGTGATCTTCGGGCCCTTAGACGGCACTGCATCACATACAGGCATGCTTCTGTATTGGAAATCACAAAATGGGCTCAGGAATATTTCCAGAGAACATTATCTGTGAACACAATTCACCGTGCCATCCGCCGTTGCCAGCTAAAACTCTATAGTTCAAAGAAGAAGCCGTATCTAAACATGATCCAGAAGTGCAGACGTCTTCTCTGGGCCAAGGCTCATTTAAAAGGGACTGTGGAAAAGTGGAAAACTGTTCTGTGGTCAGACGAATCAAAATTTTAAGTTCTTTATGGAAATCAGGGACGCCGTGTCATTCGGACTAAAGAGGAGAAGGACGACCCGTTGTTATCGGCGCTCAGTTCAGAAGCCTGCATCTCTGATGGTATGGGGTTGCATTAGTGCGTGTGGCATGGGCAGCTTACACATCTGGAAAGACACCATCAATGCTGAAAGGTATATCCAGGTTCTAGAGCAACATATGCTCCCATCCAGACGACGTCTCTTTCAGCGAAGACCTTGCATTTTCCAACATGACAATGCCAAACCACATACTGCATCAATTACAGCATCACGGCTGCGTAGAAGAAGGGTCCGGGTACTGAACTGGCCAGCCTGCAGTCCAGATCTTTCACCCATAGAAAACATTTGGCGCATCATAAAACGGAAGATACGACAAAAAAAGACCTAAGACAGTTGAGCAACTAGAATCCTACATTAGACAAGAATGGGTTAACATTCCTATCCCTAAACTTGAGCAACTTGTCTCCTCAGTCCCCAGACGTTTACAGACTGTTGTAAAGAGAAAAGGGGATGTCTCACAGTGGGAAACATGGCCTTGTCCCAACTCTGAGATGTGTTGTTGTCATGAAATTTAAAATCACCTAATTTTTCTCTTTAAATGATACATTTTCTCAGTTTAAACATTTGATATGTCATCTATGTTCTATTCTGAATAAAATATGGAATTTTGAAACTTCCACATCATTGCATTCTATTTTTATTTACAATTTGTACTTTGTCCCAACTTTTTTGGAATCAGGGTTGTATTAGAATTATAGTAGTGCCCACATGTGTATCTCAGAGAATTCCTGGTACCCATGAATGTGGATTGTGATATTGAGTCATTGTATTTCTTCTACATTGGCTATGTTCTGTCACTACTGCCATCTACAGGATTTTAAGATGTATATTATTGTTGAGCACAGACTTTAGCCAAGGCCAAGCACTGTCTATTGCAGTGAAAGTGAAACTAATTTGTGGAGCCCCCATGACTCAGACCTAGTCCAAAATCTAATGTGTTCTTCCTTGGCCCATGCTACACCCTTCCACCAAGTTTCATGGAAATTGGGTCTGCACAAAACCTACAATCTTGTTTACAGTCAAACAAACCGCACTGAAAACCTCCTTGGCAGAGATAAATACGAGTTTTTAAGTGTTAGAAAATCATTCATTTTGGAAGTTTAATTATTAGCAACATTTCATGTTTAGCAAACACAACCTGTAGAGAGAGGAAGCCTCATGAGCAGCCATAGGCACCAGCTTGGAGAAAATGTCTGGTCCTGTTACACTGGGGTCTGTTGGATTCACGGGTAAGGCTTTGACTAGTGGCGCACCTGGAGAAGATATGATTTTTATTTTCGTCCAACAAAGCAGTTTGTTAGTAAACCTAGATATGGTAATGCATTATGTACACTACCATTCAAAAGTTTGGGGTCACTTTGAAATGTCCTTATTTTTGAAAGAAAAGCACTGTTCTTTCCAATGAAGATCACTTTAAACTAATCAGAAATCCACTCTATACATTGCTAATGTGGTAAATGACTATTCTAGCTGCAAATGTCTGGTTTTTGGTGCAATATCTCCATAGGTGTATAGAGGCCCATTTCCAGCAACTCTCACTCCAGTGTTCTAATGGTACAATGTGTTTGCTCATTGCCTCAGAAGGCTAATGGATGATTAGAAAACCCTTGTACAATCATGTTAGCACAGCTGAAAACAGTTGAGCTCTTTAGAGAAGCTATAAAACTGACCTTCCTTTGAGCAGATTGAGTTTCTGGAGCATCACATTTGTGGGGTCGATTAAATGCTCAAAATGGCCAGAAAAATGTCTCGACTATATTTTCTATTCATTTTACAACTTATGGTGGTAAATAAAAGTGTGACTTTTCATGGAAAACACAAAATTGTCTGGGTGACCCCAAACTTTTGAACGGTAGTGTACAGTAGAAATGCCTGTAATAGCTTCAACAGCATTTTTTTTATAACATTCACACCATCACAAGAACAATATTAAGAATTACATACAGCTCTGATTAACAAGACTGAAATAGCTGCACATCACTGTAACCCACAATACCTTTAACGGAAGGAAGAGTCTCCAAAGATGGCACGGCCTCATGGTAAATGAAGTCATTGTCTTTTTTAGCAGAGTTAAATCTTCAAATAGATAGATAAATAGATAGATAAATAAAGGAAGTGACAAATGTCTTTATAAAGTGCAAGTTGTGTGGTTGAGAATGAGAGAGACGACACAACGTGGTTACTAACTTCCCCCCGATGACATCCATGGTGAAGCGCAAAGCTTCTTGAACGCTGTCCGGCTGCCCTTTAGCCAACTTTATCGCTTCGTTCAGTTTGTCTAGTGAACTCTGAAGATAAGTGAGCTGTGGAGGAACAAAAAATAAATAAATTTCACAGTAGCTAAGACCCACTGCTTTTAGCTGCAGGTAAGAACATTTAAGATTTCAAAAAGGATTTGCAGGAATTAGGGGACACAATGTCTGAGGTTAAAAAAAAAAAAAAAAATTGATGAAAGTAAAGTAGGATGTTTACCCTTTCTCCATATTTCTGCTGCTCCTCGGCCTGCTTTCCCATATGCAGCTATGGAGAGAGACAAACGACCAGTAAGACCATATCAGGGATGTGATTTGGGGCTGGTGAAATTATCTGAAAATTTTAGCCGGGGGTCTGGGGGCCGCAGGCCCCCAGCTGGTCCAGGGCAGCGCCCTGGTGGGGGGACAAGGAGGGGGGGGCGAAGCCCCCCGAAGCTCCTGGGTTCTGGGGTTTTCTGACTTAAAAATTGTACTAAAATGGCAAGCAAACACACAAGAAAAAACTTGTCATGATTAACAAATTCAAGCCAATTTAATGGTCAACATGCAACTCTGAGCCCCTATAGTAAATTCAATGATTCTTAACTGACAAAACCCCAAAACATGAAACCTAAAAATGTCATTCTAAATTAAATCATCTGCATTAGAATAAATAGAAAATTGTATAAGGAAAAACAAAATTTATACTTTCAATTACTGTAGAAGTTGAACATACCTAAATGTGCCTTTTCAAACAAACATGATGCAACATAAGAATTCATCCACAAGTCTTCAGGAACTCTCAAAGAAAAAAAGATGCGAGCATCCATGTCCAGTTCCAGCAGATCAGTCACTTTTTTTCTGCAGTTTCTACTCTAGCAATGTCAACTTCATATACATAACTCTATAGTGTTCACTCACCAAAGGATAATCATAACTCCACAGTGTTCACTCACTTAAGGATATTCAGAACCCCAGTGTTCACTCACTTAGGTTTCGTTTCTATCCCGGGCTCCAGCCCGACTTTGCACGCTCGTAGCTCGGGCAGGGGAGGTCCCAGCCGCCCCAAACTTGACAGCCAGAGTCCTCTGCCCTCCCCCCAAAGAACCAGCGTGGGCAGGGCGCGCTAGCCCTGCACCTCGGGACGTAATTCGCCCCGAGGTGAGCCGCGGCACTCCGCTAAGGTTTCGTTTCTATCCCGGGCTCCAGCCTGACTTTGCACGCTCATAGCTCGGGCAGGGGAGGTCCCAACATCCCCAAACTTGACAGCCAGAGTCCTCTGCCCTCCCCCCAAAGAACGAAATCGCTGAACAAATGTCTCACAGTCTTATGTCCAATATCTGTAGCAACCCCTTTCTCCAACCATTCCCAGCGGAACTTGTTTTTCACTATTCTGTCGATTTCTTTAACTCGATTTGCATCTTTACGCTCGATCACGGAGGCTGCCATCTTTCAACTCTTTGTTTGAAGCGAACTTACGTATAGCTATCTAACAAGCGCGTTCATTGGTTGTTACAGAGCGATGGGCCAATCACGTACCTCGTTTCATCTCAATGACGGAATTACTGAAAGTCGGAACAAATAGGATACGAATGCGGATTTTTGAGCGAAAAATCGGAAAAATTTTTTTTTTTAAACTTTGAGGTGAAAAAAAGCGGAATTCCGCGAATTCGCAGGAAAATCACATCCCTGCCATATTGAAAACATTATTCTCTAATACAGACACACACACTCCTCTCTCTCTCCTTGAGTCTCTGTCTCTCTTCTTCTGTCTCCTTGCTTCCATGAGCTCAAAACTCAGCTTCATAGTAATCCAGATATGAAAATTAAATTAAAAAAGAAAAAAAAAAAGCCCACACTTCTCTCATCGTTTCCTGTTCTGGAGAATTTATAAACAGAAACCGTAATCGTGGTCTACAATTCTGCAGACTTGTCTCTATTTTCTTACCACATTACACACAGTTCTAGTTTTTCACAAAGATACGCACATGAGCAATCGCAGCAAAATAGTAAATCTTCATCTGCACAAGCTTCTTCCAGTCTTTCTGGATCTTTCCGAGCATTGAGGCGGTGTCCGAGTTCTCCAGGGCACGGCAGGCCTCTTTATAATAGTCCACTACCTGAAGGCAACAACATAAGGACGTGTCAGTGCTTCATTACAGAGAGAACACCATGAATACATGTTGAATTTTCAGATTATAACAAAAATACCAAAACGGGACACTGTGACCGCTAAAACCGACCAAAAAAAATTCACGACTAATCTGGACGGTTGAAACAAAGTAAAAACATTTTTCACTGCGCATGAAGTTGCCTTGCACCACAGCGTTGTTGAATTCTGGGTTCTGATTAGTCAGATGTTGATTAATTTTCTAGAACAGCAGCTCCAAATCACAGCTTTATCACGGTTTCTATAGTAACAGCTCATTTGGGCGGTGCCTCGCATGGGTACTTTCGGGTCCCGTTCGTGCCGACCCCTTTGGGTGGCTTTCTTGTCAGTTTTTTTTTTTGCTCATTTATTTTTGTATTTTGATGTGAGAAGTCATGCCCAATAAAGCAATAAAAAAAAAAAAAAAGCTCATTCACAGGGAGGACGCTCCACATGTACAGATTTTTTAAATGTTTACAAAAGGAGTCTCGTATCAGTGCTGTCACAACCAGAGGTGAAGCTTTACATTTCAGTTTGACGTATTCTTACGTCCGATTAACTTCAAGAAAAAAAAAATGCTCCAAAACATTAACTATACAGGAATAAAAATTACAGATGAAGATGAATAAAATCACTTCAGTACGTGCTGATGCAGGACAGGACGACTGCTACAAATGGGTTTATTATCTTTAGTCTTGTGAAAAAAAAAAATTATGACCTGCATGTTTTTTTCACTTTTTTTTTTTTTTTTTTTAAGCGTCTGGGAAATACCTGAGCACTTATCCGTGCAACAAGGAAACTCTTTCTGTTGTCCAGCATGGACTTCTCCAGCAAACACTCCTGCGCCTGACCCTGCACACACAACCGGAATTAATCCACTGCAAAATGTTAGTGTTAATGCATGTGTGTGTGTGTGTGTGTGTGTGTGTGCGCGCGTGTGTGTGTGTACCAGCATGAGATTGATGTTGAGGTTAAGGATCTGGTGACTCATGTCCACACTGTAGTTATGGCTGAAGTGATCTCGCAGGTAGGTGAAGGCTCCAGCTGAGCACTGGAAATGTGTACAGGAGACCTTCATCCCCTGCCGAGAGGAAGATGTGAAACAAAGAGGGGGGAAAAAAAGCAGCTTGAATTCAAAACATGAAGCAAGAACCATGAGAAACAAGTTTCCAGCGAACAAGCAACTGTGTGTGTGACCACAGTGTGGATTACAATATACGGATTTGCTAACAAACTGTCAGCACAGCAGTGTTGTGCATTAAAAATCAGACAATTTCAAATCAAAAAGCAGAAACGTTTTGCTTTATAAAAATGTTATGATACATGTATAGTGTACTGTTATCTGAACCATGAGACATTTCCTTCCCTCAGGGAAATTTTTTTTTCTTTAACTTAACACACACACGGTATATTCGATCACACATTCACACACACGAGCGCGCACCAATGTCATCCTTCGAGTCAAAATGATCGTTTCACAGCTACACTGTTGCTCAGCCCTGCAATCATTGTACAACCCAGTTATTAGTCCACAACTCCACGGATATTACCAAACCCGTAGTTGTTACACCATTCTGCAAAAATAAAAAATTTAAAACTTAAAAAGGACTTTAGTCAAGGACATTGTCTGATCTCAGTCAGAGGATTTCCACCACACTCTTGTTGGATTGATATTAAAGCAATGAGAATGGTGAGATCAGACTGAGTGAATAATGAGCACATGAACGTGGAGGAGATCCAAAGTTCACAAAAAAAAAAATCCTCCTTCAAGTCTGTCCACTTGTGTGTCCAAATAATAGACAAAAACAGAAGGGATTTTTTTTTGGCAAAACAAGAACCTGATGACGATCAAATTTCATTCTTGGTATCTAAAAAAGGGGAATTTTTTTTTCCCTTTAGAACATTGTAAAGGTGAATGCATGTGAATAAATGGTCAACGTGTAATATCAGTAATACTACATATCAAAGAATTTAACAGAAATAGAAAATACAGGTTGATATGAAAAGCCGGGGATCGACCTGAGCGATCGGTCACACTTGCCTCCTCTGATACTCGGTTGTCCATCGCTCCCAGCATCGAGTGCAGCGCTCCTGCACAAGCAAAAACAAATATATATCTAATCAGGAAACACGAGCTCATAAACAACACACAATGGAGTCTGTGTGATTCTGTAAGAGTGCAGATTCTCACCCAAATTATACAGGATGCACGCTTGCTCGTAGCTAATGTCCTCATGTGTGACTGTCTTACCCGAGAAGATCTCCGTCCTAGTGAATGGGGGGGGAACCCCCCCAAAAAAAAAAAAATGATAAATCATCTGATGTACACTACCGTTCAAAAGTTTGGGGTCACCCAAACAATTTTGTGTTTTCCATGAAAAGTCACACTTTTATTTACCACCATAAGTTGTAAAATGAATAGAAAATATAGTCAAGACATTTTTCTGGCCATTTTGAGCATTTAATCGACCCCACAAATGTGATGCTCCGGAAACTCAATCTGCTCAAAGGAAGGTCAGTTTTATAGCTTCTCTAAAGAGCTCAACTGTTTTCAGCTGTGCTAACATGATTGTACAAGGGTTTTCTAATCATCCATTAGCCTTCTGAGGCAATGAGCAAACACATTGTACCATTAGAACACTGGAGTGAGAGTTGCTGGAAATGGGCCTCTATACACCTATGGAGATATTGCACCAAAAACCAGACATTTGCAGCTAGAATAGTCATTTACCACATTAGCAATGTATAGAGTGGATTTCTGATTAGTTTAAAGTGATCTTCATTGAAAAGAACAGGGCTTTTCTTTCAAAAATAAGGACATTTCAAAGTGACCCCAAACTTTTGAACGGTAGTGTAAAGTGTCCAGTGGGCCAGTTATCTTTACCCCACAGAGCTGCTGAATCCTGGACTCTCATCAGGTTTTTATAACAGCAGCTCTGACAGTCCTGCTGCTTTCAGCTTTATAATCAGAGTTAAAACTGTAACTTTAAATTTTCTGTCATTTTGAGCTATAAATCAGTGGCTTGTAGTAGAGCAGGGTGATGTGACAAAAATATTAAATATTCTGTCAATAAAATAAAGATATTTCTACCAGGGGGCGGCACGGTGGTGTAGTGGTTAGCGCTGTCGCCTCACAGCAAGAAGGTCCGGGTTCGAGCCCCGTGGCCGGCGAGGGCCTTTCCGTGTGGCGTTTGCATGTTCTCCCCGTGTCCGCGTGGGTTTCCTCCGGGTGCTCCGGTTTCCCCCACAGTCCAAAGACATGCAGGTTAGGTTAACTGGTGACTCTAAATTGAGCGTAGGTGTGAATGTGAGTGTGAATGGTTGTCTGTGTCTATGTGTCAGCCCTGTGATGACCTGGCGACTTGTCCAGGGTGTACCTCGCCTTTCACCCGTAGTCAGCTGGGATAGGCTCCAGCTCGCCTGCGACCCTGTAGAAGGATAAAGCGGCTCGAGATAATGAGATGAGATATTTCTACAAAAAAAAAAAAAACCCACACAACAACCGACAAGTATTGCATTTTAAAATGTATGAAAATTTTACTTTGATGATAAAAAACTAGTTAAAAAAAAAAAAAAAAAGGATGTTTCAGTATTAAGTCTCTCATTAAATAAAATAGATTTACATCGGCCTATTATATTCTTCCATGTAACACTCTTTGCAGCATTAGCTTATTACTAATAATTTTTCCTTCTGTACTTTTGTATTTTGATGTGTGTGGGTTTTTTGTCCCCGTCCCTCTTTTTTAGCATAAGAGACAATTTTCAATTGGGGTGCGAGCCCTGTTATTGCCCCTTGCCACCATGTTTATCGTTTTATTGAAGTCTATTTTTTTTTTTTTAAACTGTAATTATTTACTTTTGTGGCAAACCACAATAAACTAAATTAAGTCAGTACAATAGATTTTTAAAAAGCACAATTTAATATTTCACAACACAAGGAAAAGATAGTGTGATTCACCCAGCCCTCATTTATAGATATCTGTTCTGAATGGAAAATTAGGGAGGTGGAACCCTGAACGTAACTTGTAATCAAAATTAAATCCTTCTGGTAACTGATAATAAAACAATACGCCATTTCATCACTCGCAGGTTGTGTATAAATTTGATGTAAGACACAAGATAGTATATCTGACCAGGACACCGGGACAGCAGCTTCCTGTCCGGGACCCAAAGGCACGCGGCTCTGAAGGTAGTGCAGCTGCCCGAAGTATTTGCGGAGTGTACTGCAGCCCTCGAAATCCCGCGTCACGTTCACTGCACTCTGAGGAAGCAAATCAGAGATGAGACAAAACGTCCTGGAAACTGTCCGGTAAGATCACTGTATGCCGTTCACGCACCTGTCGTAACTGTTCCAGCTTTTTCAGTGGCTCGTTGTAGTTGTCTGGATCCTCACCGTAATTCTTCAGTATGAACTAACAAACCAAGAGGAACAAAACAGACATCATGCTGGATATGACACTGGGATAGAGAGAGGTTGTGTGTCAGTTTATTTATTTCTCTATATTGCCTGTGGATTGAGACAAACCCAACAGTTTCGATTTACATGTTTGGAACAAATTTTGATCAGATTCCTAAAGTTAAAATTAAAGGTGACAATAAAAAACAAACAAACAAACAAAAAAAAAAACCACACAAGCAGAGGCTGGAAGCCAAACCTAATCTCAATGAATGCTGATTATACAATGGCATGCAAAAGTTTGGGCACCCTTACTGAAAATGTCTGTTACTGTGAATAGTTAAGTGAGCAGAAGATGAACTGATCACCAAAAGGCATAAAGGTAAAGACGACACATTTCTTTTCAGCGTTTTCTGCAAGATTTGTGTATTATTTTTGTTTTGTACAATTAGAGAGTGAAAAAAAAAGAAAAGGAACACCATGCGAAAGTTTGGGCACCCCAATACATTTGAGTTCTCAGGTAACTTTTCCCAAGGTTCCAGACCTTAATTAGCTTATTGAGCTGTGGCTTGTTCAAATTCTTCGTTAGGAAAGGTCAGATGATGCAGATTTCAAAGCTGTATAAATTCTCTGACTCCTCAAACTTGTCCCTAAAATCAACAGCCATGGGCTCCTCTAAGCAACTCCCTCGCATTCTGAATAATAAAATAATTGATGCTCACAAAGCAGGAGAAGGCTACAAGAACGTAGCAAAGTGTTTTCAGGTAGCTGTTTCCTCAGATTGTAATGTTATTAAGAAATGGCAGTTAACAGAAACAGTGGCGATCAAGGTGAGGTCTGGAAAATGAAGAAAACTTTCTGAAAGAACTGCTTGTTGGATTGCTAGAAAGGCAAATAAAAACCCCTGTTTGACTGCAAAAGACCTTCAGAAAGATTTAGCAGACCCTGGAGTGGTGGTGCACTGTTCTACTATGCAGCGACACCTGAACAAATATGACCTTCATGGGAGAGTCATCAGAAGAAAACCTTTCCTGCGTCCGAGCCACAAAATTCAGCGTCTGAAGTTTGCAAACGAACATCTAAATAAGCCTGATGCATTTTGGAAACAAGTCCTGTGGACTGATGAAATCAAAATAGAACTTTTTGGCCACAATGTGCAAAGGTATGTTTGGAGAAAAAAGGTGCCGAATTCCAGGAAAAGAACACCTCTCCGACTCTGAAGCATGGGTGTGGATCGATCGTGCTTTGGGGTCGTGTTGCAGCCAGTGGCACAGGGCACATTTCATTGGTCGAGGGAAGCATGGATTCGAATAAATACCAGCAAACATCACACCATCTGTAAAAAAGTTGAAGTTAAAAAGAGGACGGGTCCTACAATAAGACGATGATCCAAAACACACCTCAAAATCTACAATGGAATCCCTCAAGAGGCCCAAGCTGAAGGTTTTGCCCGGGCCCTCACAGTCCCCTGACCTAAACATCATTGAAAATCTGTGGATAGATCTCAAAAGAGCAGTGCATGCAAGACAGCCAGGAAACTTGTAGAACTGGAAGCCTTTTGCAAGGACGAATGTGTGAAAATCCCCCAGGTAAGAACTGAAAGATTATTAGCTGGCTATAAAAAGTGTTTACAAGCTGTGATACTTGCCAAAGCAGGTGTTACTAGGTACTAACCATGCAGGGTGCCCAAACTTTTGCTTCGGGACCTTTTCTTTTTTTTGTCATTTTGAAAATGTAAAAGATGAAAATAAAAAAAAATATTGTTTTTGCTCATCTTTAACTTTATGCCTTTTGGAGATCACTTCATCTTAAAATTGCTTAACTGTTCACAGTAACAGCAATTTTGACCAGGGGTGCCCAAACTTTTGCATACTACTGTATATTATTACATCAGTGACACAATAGCATAGCTTATAGAAAACATGCCCTCGGTTGAAGGCCAGCTAGATAAGTTGTTGATAAAAGTTTTAATCACAGACCCTTTAAATACATTTTTAGTTTATTTACAGTAAAAAGATGTCGGTTACGCCCATGTTAAAGCTTCAGCCATGCGCGCGCACACTGTGTTTTTCCTGGCCGTATTACGTCAAATCCCGCCTACTACACTGTGATTGGCTCATACGATGGCACTCATAGGCATTCTGATTGGCTGTTACTTCACCTCACGCGCAGTTTACCAGTCACCAGCTGACATTAGGCAATCACAACGCAGAAAGCGGAATACGGGTGGGAAACAAAAAAAAAGCACAACACAATTATGGTTAGCCAGCAAAACTAGCCTAATATGTTTGGCTAAGGTTAACCACTTTTTAGCGTATCCGTCCAATTTTACGCTAATAACGTCAATCAAAGAAGCACTTTAAGGTATCACTCAGGCTCTATCATGATGTTTGAGTCAACCTCACCTGTTTAACAGTCGAGCTAAACTGAAAATCTCCAGCCTCCTTCAAATCCAGCCAAATCATCGGCATTCGCGGCACCGCCTCCATTTTCAGCCAGCTAAACTCACTCAGCCGGCGAACCTGGAGTGCGATAAATTATTTAAACGCGGTTTCGCTCTACTATAAGGTGTAATCTTCTTGTATTAATATGTGTTTTCTAATCTAAACGACTGTGTCATATCACAGGAAACTGCCGATGTTTCGGACATGACGTAAAAGTGTAGGCTGATTGGAATTATGGGTAATGTAGTTGTTACCAGAGAAACAGGCCTACAGGAGCGTCCGCCATATTGGAATGGGATAAACCCAAATCCGAATGTGAGCTTATCCGTGTCTATGAATTTTTAAACCATCAAAAATAATACATGTCAAATAAAAGTGTCCAAGAAACTACTAAATATTGCATAAAACATCTCACGAGCCTCTATTACCCTCAATTAAAAAAAAGTCAGAATTGATAAATGCATATGGCTATGCTAATTTAAAATGTCCTCTTGCTATCACAGTCAAAGTCCTTCCCACGCCCAGTACCTGGTATTCCTAGGCAGTCTCCTACTCAAGTACTAACCAGGCTCAACTCTGATATGGCGCATCGGGCAGCGCCGATCTCCGTTTCCGTAGCCCTCGGCCTCTCACATAGCTAGGGTTACAGTGGGGGGCTAGTCCTCTGGTAACCACGAGAGTTTGACTTCCCACTCACATCTGTATTGCAACGTGCCTTGCCAGATGGTAGTAGGTACCATTTTTTATGATGGTCTTTGGTATGACCCGACCATGAATAGAACTCACAATCTCCCAATCGAGAGGCGGACACGCTACCACTAGGCCTATCATAGTTTGCTATCATAGTAGCAGGATATTATCACTAGCTAACGTAGTTAGCTGTTTAGATATTTCACTAGCTCATATTAGCGTCAGGTAACGTGACCAGACGTCCCGGTTTGACCGGGACAGTCCCGATTTTGAGTTGCGTGTCCCCAGTCCCGACAAAGGTCCATCGGGACGCTGAAATGTCCCGGTTTACACCAAACACTAACAAACTGTCCCGGTTACAGCGATCATATACTACCGTTCAAAAGTTTGGGGTCACCCAGACAATTTTGTGTTTTCCATGAAAAGTCACACTTTTATTTCCCACCATAAGTTGTAAAATGAATAGAAAAATATAGTCAAGACATTTTTCTGGCCATTTTGAGCATTTAATCGACCCCACAAATGTGATGCTCCAGAAACTCAATCTGCTCAAAGGAAGGTCAGTTTTATAGCTTCTCTAAAGAGCTAAACAGTTTTCAGCTGTGCTAACATGATTGTACAAGGGTTTTCTAATCACCCATTAGCCTTCTGAGGCAATGAGCAAACACATTGTACCATTAGAACACTGGAGTGAGAGTTGCTGGAAATGGGCCTCTGTACACCTATGGAGATATTGCACCAAAAACCAGACATTTGCAGCTAGAATAGTCATTTACCACATTAGCAATGTATAGAGTGGATTTCTGATTAGTTTAAAGTGATCTTCATTGAAAAGAACAGTGCTTTTCTTTCAAAAATAAGGACATTTCAAAGTGACCCCAAACTTTTGAACGGTAGTGTATATAGCCAACGAGATGTCAATAAAGCTTCTAGCAATTCAGCATCAATGTGCGTGTGTGCGCAGTCAACCTTACAATGTTGCGGCTGCGTTATAACATTTTTTTCGCTAGCAGCTGTCAAATACTACGCGACAATGCCAAACGGATGAGCGCTGGGCGGAGATGTTCGCGCACTTCAAGAGCAGTGAGATTCCTTACAGCAATGCCAGCCAGCTTTGCCAGTTTGCCATGTGCCTACCTGGCATCAGTGCTCCAGTTGAGCGAATATTTTCACTCATGAGCAACACCTGGACTGACGAGAGGAACTGCATGACCGTGCCTACTCTCAAAGCCTTGCTCATTACCCGGGCCAATTTCGACGATACTTGCTCGCAGTTTCCCAGCAGGCTCTTGGGCAATAAAGCACAACTGGAGCAAATTCACTCATCATGTAAATATATGCAATAAAATGGCATCTTCTTTAGGGTGGGTGGGTTGGGTGGCTGTGTTTCTGAAGCATTTTTTGTTGTCTTTCATCTGTTTCATCTGTCTTTAATCTGTATCACAGATTGTCTTGACTTGTTTGATGCTGTTGTGAATTCAGGGTTCACGTTTTCAAAATAGTGAATAGCCGACACTGGTTAAGATTAAACAGAGGCATTTTGGGTAAAGGTTCGGAGGTGACAACGATTAGGCTCGTGGGCTCGTTCCTGTTACAATGCATAGCCTATTGTTTTTAAAAAAATGTTCATCGCATAAAATGTTGACGTTAATATGCAAGCAATGCATTTTCTTGGCGTTTTCACAAAGGTGAAATAAATCAGTTGAAATTTAGGCTGTTGGCCCATTCCCTATCATCACATCTGTTGTCTGATTTTCTTACTTTAACTGAATTGTGATAGAAGCACATGTAGATAACAAGAAAATACTTGATTATTCTCTGAAATGTTGATAAAAGTGAGCTTCTACAAAATGATAAAAGCACCTGTCTGAGCCATGGTTTGAGCCGGCGCATGTTTACATCAAAACGCGTGTGCATGCACGAGTATCACGGTCACGCACAAAGTGTCCCGGTTTTAGACTCGGGAAATCTGGTCACCCTAGTGTCAGGTTGATTCTGTCAACTGTAATATTACCAAAATAATCAAACCATTTTTTTCAGTGATTTAAATAAAATCACTTCCAATATTTTAGTTTGCTAGTTAGTGTATAACCCCATTTCTGGGTGTAAAAGTTTCTGTGTTGAAGTATTGAAAATATGTCTGTTTTATATCGAAAACCTTTAAAAAATTAACAAAAAATAAACTCAAACAATGGACT